>NC_092186.1:19525000-19767500 GCF_043641665.1 Enoplosus armatus
CTCCAACAGACTGATAAAGATTTTCCATCATGGGGGGAAGTACGGCTTTTCTGAGCCACTGGCCTTTCCCTCTATGGTGGACCTGATCCAGTATTACCAGAACAAGTCTCTGGCCCAGTACAACTGTAAACTGGACACACGCCTACTTTACCCCATATCCAGATACCAGCAGGTGCGTCTATGAGGTTGAGCTGTGAATGTGCGCTGTCTTATATCACAACAATTACTTTGGTCTGTGGTGACTTTTTATATGTACAATTACTACATATAAGAAAATAATCCTTTTCATTTTTATTTACTGTAAAAGGTTTATTGTCATTGGTGCAGTTTTACGTGATATTCTGTTGGCCTATATGTGGCTTTGGCTGCATCAGAACTTGTAACTGGGATAATGAACAGTTCATTTCAAGGATGTTTTAATTGTTTTAGTAATAGTGGAAATGACATGATAAATGTTAGTTTAGATCAGACTAAATATAGAGAGTTTTACAGATGGACCTGGTCCTAAATATCTTTCACATTCTCATCTGTATAGCAGCAGGTTGTCATGGAGGTTGACATTGATGCAGTTGGAGAGCAGCTGAGGATATTTCAGGATCAATACAAAGAGAAGAGCAAAGAGTATGACCGTCTGTATGAGAAGTTTAACCAGACGTCCCAGGTACAACAGCATCCTAATCACTGAGACTTCATTTCACTAAATCAATCTATAGATTTATTGCTTAAAAGCACAAGTAAATATTTTACTTCTGATTGCTTTACCACATCACAGCCTTGACTGTAAGGCCTTGAATGTAAAAGTAAAGTTTGTTTCCTTTCCTCCCCAGGAACTGCAGAGCAAGCGAACAGCCATAGAGGCTTTCAGTGAAATCATTCGGATCTTTGAGGAGGAGTGTGAAACTCAAGAACGCTACAGCAAGGAATACATTGACATGTTCCTCACGTTAGACAGCAGTACAGAGACTGACAAGTATGCTTCACTTTTTTCCAATTTTGTCACTTTTCATGTATTTCATTTTACAACACACAGCACACTAGCAGAATTGTTTACTGAAGTTGTTCCTCCTCCTCCCAGGATTCAAAGCAATTCAGATGAGCTGCAGTCAGGGGTGGAGGAGATCCACAACAGCAAGAAGAAGTTGGAGGAGGAGCTGAGGAGGAAGGCGCTGGCTCACATGGAGGTGGACAGGAAAATGAACAGCCTGAAGCCCGACCTTGTGCAGCTCAGGAAGATCAGAGATCAATACCTGCTGTTAGTCCAACCCTTCAGCACCTCATGTTCTAGGTTTTATACTGGTGGAAAAAGGTTTCTTGTACTTTACTGGCCTGTGATTTCATTTTTGGCCCCAAATAATCTGTTTTCAAAAGAGTGGAGGTATGTCTGTACAGATTATAGATGGATTATACACAGGTTTGATATAGATATATCTCAAGGACAAAAAAGGCCTGCACGCTCTATCAGATGACGCCACATGCAAATCAGATGAGTTAACATAACTCTGGTTAATCAGCTAACAGGCTAACATTAGATGAAATCCATCTGAGATATGACTGATAAATGTTTAGTCCGTCACATACCAGTGACACAGCTGAGTTGTAAACATAGACAAAGCAATCAGCTGTTCTCTATGTTGCCACAGCTGTGGATCTCCAGTATGCTCAGTGCGGTGGCTCTATCATGACCCTGATGGGAGGAATGTGTCTTTCTAGATGACTCTCGCTCTTTCCTGTCTTCAGTAAATTCAAATAAGCAGATGTGGCCTATTCAGGTTTGGATTGGTTATGAATGAGACGTTTACACACTCAGCCTTGTGTCTTTACACAGACTGGTGCCGTTACTTTACAACAAATGAAGCAAGACTCAAGGTCTGATAGAGCTGCTGACATTATTATGCATTCACAATAAAGGCTGAAAGAAGGTTGGCGACTGCTCCATATTCATCTAATATAATGAAACAGAAGAACTGATGAGGTACATTTTACAGCATGGTTTTCTAAAATCCACATATTGCAGCCTTTTTACTGTGTTTTGTCCATGTTTCAGCTGGCTCACTCAGCAAGGCACTCGACAGAGCCAGATTAATGATTGGCTGGGTATCCAGAATGAAGAAGAAGAGTGAGTATCATTTATCAAGGTCAACTTATAGTATTAGTATTAGTACAAAGTATAGAATGTACAGGTATATTTCTGTTGGTTTTTAGTTACATAATTTAACATTCCACTCACTAGAACCTGAAACGTGCTTCTCCTGTGTGTGTGTGTGTGCAGGTCTTTAAACATCTACAACACATATGCAAACATCTGTGCCATGTACAGATAGATAAAGTATAACAGTGAAGGATGTACGCAGAACACAACAGGCAACACTACTTATACAGCTCACTGTGCTAGTTTTATGACAATTTTTTCTGTTTGTATGACCACCGCATTGGGCAAAGTGGGAAAGAACCCAGGTTCAGGTCATGACATTCACCTGCCAAGGCATCAGATTAGGGATAATTATTGATACCTGAAGCATGAATTTTTGGATGCATGAACAAATCTAACCCTACCAACTCCCCATCATCCCATAGTCCGTACACCCTTGCAGACGATACCTACCAGGAGGAGAGGAGCTGGTACGTCGGCGGTATGAGACGGAAGGAGGCAGAGGAGCTGCTGAGGGGGAAGAGGGACGGGACCTTCCTGATCAGAGACAGCCAGACTCAGAGAGGCTCCTTTGCCTGCTCTGTTGTGTGAGTACCATCAGATTTAAACCTTCAACATTTTGCCCCTCTCTAATCCTAACTGATCTTATATGTTAACCAAAAATGGGTGCAGTGCAAATTAAACTCCTAACCTTGCCTGTGTTGGATTTAGGGGTCCAAATTATCCTAAAAACATCCATATAATTGTTACATGTTTTGTTGTAAATGTGCATAGAAAGTGACATATTTCCTCTCACGCAGCGTGGATGGGGATGTGAAGCACTGTGTGATCTACAGGACGTCCACGGGGTATGGCTTTGCCGAGCCCTACAACCTGTACTCATCTCTGAGAGAGCTGGTCCTCCACTATCGACACACATCCCTGATCCAGCACAACCAGCAGCTGAATGTAACCCTGGCCTGGCCCGCTCTCAGCCAGCAGCCCAGCTGAGACACACCAGCACGCCACCCTGATGGCGCTTTCCCAAAGCTTCACTGTATTACTGTACCGAACTGAGGACGCACCTGTATGGACACTGTTACCAGACTCTAACAGAGTACCGGTTAGTGTTGTCACCATCTGAGAATTTTCAGAAACAGTTTCAGTGCTCAGATTTCTAAAAATCCTACACTGCTAAGATGTCACAGCAAACAAAAAACAACACCAAACAACAGTCACTGAAATGCTTTGGTAAGAACAGATTTTGTAGTAGTAGTTTTAATGTTGCTTTGTTAGTAAAACACAATCGTTGCATATTTAGCTCCTGGCATCAATCAGACTGCTGCTCTGTTCTAATCTAATTTCTTTTTTTAAAGCTATTATTCCTAATATTAAAAATCCCATTTACTCGCCATCTGCACATGCAGCTTGCAAAACACAATTGGGATTAAGTACTTAGGGTTTACAGAATTCAACATTGAATTAAATCTTTTGCAGCAGTACTGAGGTAGCACTGAAACACTAGTACTAACAGCGAGTTTCCCAAATCTGGGCAGGTATTAAAGTTCAGAATTCTGATACTAAACTGATCACTTTTACAAAAGAGAATAATCAAAGCAGAGTGATATAATTTGACTACTTTCTAGTACAAAAACGGAAGCTATCCACTAATCCAGACACTCTCTAGATTGGGCCACTCTTGCCTCAAACATTTCTAAAAGAAATCCAAATGAATGCTGTGTATTGTGCTGTTCTTAAGCCAAATTCACATCTTACGCTTTGAAAGAAGTGAATTTGTTGTAAATACCTTAAATCCATATAACCAGTGAAGTCGCAGTGTTCAGGTTGCTCTGGGAAACCGAGCTCAGGGTGGGACTCCACACTACCCAGCACATGTGCATTATGGGTAGTGTAGAAACTGAGGAGACACACAAGCACTTTATCCAAAACAAGACAACCAGAACACACACAGGCACAGAGAAGACCTGCACCGTAACACTGACTTCACATATTGATGTTGCAGTTGTTTTATTTCAGTGATTAGGAATATAAAAGTTATTTTCTTACTGACATCTGTGAATCTTTTTTCACAGTTTTTCTGTCTTCATTCTGCACATTATATCTTCAGAACATTACAAATAGGAAAAAAATAGGAATTCATAGATTCTACCTCTGGGTGTGTTTATGCTTTATAGCATGGTCATTATAGCATCTTTCGGATTATTCTGATGGCAGATGATTGTGTTCGTAGGAAAATGGGACAATCACCGTAAAGTTTGGTGTAATCTATGTGTTGCTTTATGCTTTAACACTTTAGAGTGTTAGTAATAATATATGAGCACGTATTTACTGTGAAGCAGTAAATTTAAAGTTAAAATTTAGGAATATCAACAAAACAAGCACAGTTATTTATTTATTTTTAATTTCTCTATTTTCTTTCTGAGGATTTTGGTTGGAGTCAGTGATCCAGGAGCTTTGATATGTCTCTGGAGCCTGATGTGGAGTGATAATATACTGGTCTTTCAGATTTCGGGTTCTGGTTGAAAAGTGCCCTTAAGTGTTAAGTTCCAGCCATCATAATTTCTTTTGTGTTACTCTCAGGACAGGTGTCTTGTCCCCTACACGAGAATGATGTTGGGTGTAAACAAGCTGGATACAAGGCTAAAATGGCACAAGTACCCTGGAGTACCCTCAAGGAGAGTATGAATATTGAAGGCAGTTGCTTTCCTCTAACTGACTTTAAGCATCATATTTAAATCATTATATTTAATTAAAGTGAGCGTTATTCCCCTGGCAGTTGCCACATTGAACTTATATCACACTTGGTATGAGAAGCTGCACACAAGACATAGGCTTATATACCAAGTGTTTAAAATATATGTGAAGTTTTTAATACAAGATCATTTTAATGGTGTTGAAGTTGGATAATTGTTAAATTTATAGCCATGACCTGAAGTGTTCAGCTGGAAACCTGCATGTATCTCAAAATTATACATAGTATTTTAAAAAATAGTTTTACTTCAAACAGTTATAAAATGATATTAGCTAGCTTTTCTGGCTTATTATCTACTAGCTAACAGGATATGGTGGACCAAATAAGAGTATATTAACATAAAATGTGATAAAATGATGATATTGAAATTCACTTGTTTCATAAATGTCTGTACACAGCAGCAGAACATACCTGAGATAATTTTTTTCTCCTTAAGTGTGAGGTATATTCAAAATGGTGATTTGAAAATTAGCTACGTCTTTAATAAAAAACACATTTTAATATGAAAATAGTTTACATTTCAGGCCTATCCAGGTCCCTCCAGCTCTGGATAGGTAACAGAGACTCCTTTGATAGTGCACTTTGTTAGCGGAGATGTTTTGGATCACAGTGAATAAAAGTATTTTTATAGGGGAAAATACTGTAGTCATTAAATACAGCATAGTCAGTTTGGGTTGCCCATTTATGTCAAGCATATAAGAGTAGTTGATTTTACATTTTGTCACTGGTTTCACTACAATATTTTCATTTTTCTGTATGTATTTCTTCCTGATTAATGGGTCACCTTAACTGCACTTCTCTCTTAGCGGTCGTTAGTCAAACACATGCCTGATGCTCGTTGCGTACGTAAATTTGAAGTTATCAGTTTATGGCCATGAAGGGAGTTGGAAAAACCAATTCCTACTTTGTGGCAGTGAAAAGGTGTAAATGTCTGATTTTGCATGCCTTCGTTGTGTAACGGATGACCTAGGTATTACATGTATTACTAATTATAATATGGACACTACGGCTGGGTACTGTTTGATACCGGTTCTGGTACTATAAGTTCACCACCAGCTATAAAAGATATGTTTTCTTTGATGGGTTTGCCGTATTCTGTGAAATTCTCAAGTTGTTTTCTTTAGTTTTGCTTTGTCTCCATCATTGGTGCTAAGCACTCATCGCTGTAGTTTTCCTTAAATGCACTTCTCCGAGGTCACCTGTCAGTCATACAGTCCGAGTGATACTGTGATTCCTTCTTTATCAAAGCAAGTGGAAAAGCTTTCACGTTGGGTGTGATCTGTTGTACTTGTGAGCACATGAATCTGCGATACAGTGCTGCACAGAAGTAAAATGTCAAGTGCTGCATTGTGCAGGTTGTGGACAGAGCGTGCCACAACCACTAGATGGCGGTGCAAGCAGAACTTTACTAACCTGTGTGTAGTTACTCTCTAAAGCAAAGAAGCAAAAATTTACATTTTGGTCAGCAATTCATGCAGTTTTGTAATACCCAGTACTTATGGACAAGCAGTGCTACACTCTTTGTGTAGAGGACTCTGTAACAGTGGTGTAGTCTAAAAGGATTACTGTTACTGTTAAGTTATACGTCAAATCCTGCCTCACAGGATGTTAATTGAACGCTATTTTTTCATCTTACCTGTTATACAGTAAACATGGATGGATGCACCTAAAAGACTTTTACTACGCAAGGCATGTAGTGTTCACATCTGGCATGAGAAACCAAATCATAGGCATCTGTCCCTTTTGGGATATCTGGGGTTTTTGTTTTTGTTTACTTTTTGCACAGATAAATTAAGTGTTAAATGAAGTCCATAACTTGAAATATAAATGTATTTAATATTGTGAATTCTAAAAAAGTTACTTTTGTAGCAGAAATACAGCTTACATGTGCACAAACGGACTACACCACTGCTCTGTGGAGTTTAGATTTAAAGCATAGCATTTGCACACAAGTATCTCATGTGAGGTGGAGATACTATGACTGTCTTCATATACATCCACCCTGTGACTGAAGCAGGTGGACATGTGGTGGTGCTAAATATGGACACGTTGCTGATGAGATTGATATGTCGTAGCGCTGACGAAGCACTAATATGAGTATTCAAAAAGTATCTTTATCTTCAATGAGCTGACCACTTAGTAGCGTTTAGTTCTGTAAAGTTAGACACCTTTGTAATTGTATGTGCACAATTTGGTCTTTTTCTGTTGTCACTGTCTCTGTTTTAGTAACTTTAAAGTTTCATCATTGTGCAAACAAAAATGAAATAGATACCGAAAACACATTTCAAAATGATTACTGTTTCGTAGGAGAATAATTGGTGTCTGATATCATAAAATGTGTCATGGTGTATTATCAGCTGCAATCATGTTTAGTAGTTCTCTGTTTAAGAAGAATCTAATTCTTCACCACCTGCTACCTAACGCTTTAACAACCATTACCATGATACATTGTCTGTTGTATATTAATTATACACAGCTGTAGAAAATACTGTTATGTTGAAAGAAAAAAAATCTTAAAAGCAGATTAAAGTTTTGCTTCTATAAATATTAATCTAAGCTATCTTGGTAAGCTATTTAGCTAGCCTGCCAACCCTTCAACATCATAAATGTCATGTTTATGACTTAATTAAAAGGAAAAATAAGTGATTTCCATTTAGATTTTTATTTGTTATTCTTCTTTATTTGAATTTGCCAGTTAACCAGCGCATGTGCTCCATAAAACCTCCAATCAAAGAGGTTTAAAATCAGAGATTTGTTCTTCTTTCTGAGCAACTTTTAAATGTTGAAATGACATTTTGAGCTAGATACAATGGATTTATGGCATGGAAGATTAAAATCAGCCCAACTGGTGTATGGTGTAGTAATAACAGGTATAACCCTTTGTTTATGGCTGGTCCTGTTAATTATGTCCATTTACCTTGGTTGATGAGATTGATTAAAGAGCTTGATATTGTGAGATGAAGAATGAGTGAATGATGGCAATGGTGTATGTATTAAAAAAGAAGATAACCTTGTTTGGCAAGTTCTGTGCAGTAATGAAATGGTGATGGTTTTAGTGGTATTAACAGGTACTAAGATAAAGAAGCAGAGGCTATCAGTGTGAAAGCTGGGATTGTGTATGAGCATGTAACAGGTTTGATTTTGACACGAAAGACCAGGGTTTGCAACTTGTCTCAGACTAATAATTAATATTTGCTTTTTTTTGGTACATTTAACCATGATGACAGTCTTTCCCCAACCTTAATGAAGTAGTTTTACTTGCCTAACTTAAATCATACTGTAATTTCCTGGCACAGATATTGTAGGAATAATTAACGAAAAACTGTTTGCACTGAATGTTGTTGTGTGGTGAATAGGTTGAAGTGGTTATGTTTAGGTACAAGCTTAGATATAGTTAAGTGGAGGAACTGGTTGTGTAGGTGGAGTATAAGAGGTATAGGTGGGTTTGGTGTGGTATTACGTTGAAGATAGATTAAGTCTAGTAAGTATAGGAATGGATATGTTTATTAAGATTTGGCGTGGTTATGGGTAGAGTTAAGAGGAGATATGTTGGTTAGTTAACTGTTATTTGCATTCACACAGTGTTCAGCTGCCAATCAATGGCTTATCAATCTCTGTCGATGTTCTTCCATGCCATAAACAAGATGGGATCTAGCCGTAACATTTTGGGAGACTGGTTTATTTCCATCTCACTCTGAGTTAGATGGGAAGATCATTATCTGTTTATTGACTGTTTCATATGTTTGAAATCCTGTGACTTGATATATTTAGACAAGCTCTGTTTCACTTTGAGCTGTGCATATGATCAAATACCTCTACTTGTCTCTGCATCACATTCAACGTAGTACTTGTTAAAATGATGCTTCTGTAACTTTCATTTTTTCCATTGTGGCTGTTGGGACTCGTCTTTCTGCTTTCATCTAAAGCATTTAGCTGCCCTTTGTTAATAGTCTATTGCTGTGAGAAAATACTGTTATTGTAAATGTTCATTTACTGTATTGATTATGCAATAACATTCAGCTTTTTTGAAATAGCTCGTGTTTACTTTAGGAGTCATATCTGAAGAAAAGTGATGGTTTCAAACATTTTTTGTTGGTGTAAACCTGACTTTACCCACTTCAGGTCATCATTGTTCATGTACGCACTTTCAGATCCCCAAATAAATTTGAGATGATGGTTTAATTAATTGTTTTGAGTATCACTTGATAACCTGAGGCTTTTAACACTTTTTAGCAAGAGGTGGTGTTTTTATTTGAAACCATAGGCCTGGAGTGACAAAGTATAAACCAGTATACTATTTACATAATTAGCCAAACTATTTCCATAAAGTGCAAAACTGATACTTAAGATTTATACACTACAAAAGCTCAAAACACCATGTACAGTAAACACCACAGTACCAAATACTGTGGCTTTACAAGCATCTAGCAGATTCAATACATTTACTGCACATATATTTACTGTATGTAGTAATCTCTCAGTTTTTGGATGTGATGACGCCATGTAGGTAAAGCAGCACATCCCGACTGCTAACGTTAATGGAGAGTAAATAATCCATTCATTTGATGCAGTCTGTTCCGGACGCGGCAGTGCAACAGGTCGTTGATAAGAGAACATGAGTCCACAACTGCTCCCCATAATTAGGGATCTGAAGGTTAATTGTGTTGATAGTTGATAGAGTTGAAGTTCACTATTTTAGTAGTAGCTTCCATCCCGCCATTCTTGTTCGCGTGGAGCTGCTGTTGACCATGCTCCTCAGCTTTTTGTCCTTCACATCGACTTCATACGTTTGTAAAGCAACAAAATCCCGACTTGTTGAACAGACGTGCAGGTAAAATCCGTTAAACCCACCTGAAGAATCCAAAATCCAAGATGGGGCATCATTTCTTCTGTGCTCACAGTTTAACTCCTCAAACGATTTTCTCGCAAAGGTTCGTTCGTACATTTTTCTGAAAAGCTGAAAATATTCCTTGGATTTTGTGTCCAAGCTAAATGGGTATCTACTATTGTATTGGCTTGTAAAATTTGAGCTCCTCGTCATTTTAAGAAAGGAAAAAAAAAGATGTTTCTTGTTACCATTCAATAACTACACTTCCCAGAAGGCTTTGCTATTCAAATTCACCAGACACTTCTGTGGCTGTGAATATATAGCTACTTGTAGCTACTATTATTATTATAAGAAATGAGTGTACATGCTTGTAGACACTGTTCTTCTCATGTGATACCACTATAGGGAGGCCATTCACCATGACACCACCCAGTACTTCGAGTTAAATCTTTCTCTACATTAGAAGTTGGAGTTACATCTGTAAATCTTGTTTTTTCTTGTGTCACTAATACTAACACTTCGTTCCTCCACGACCATACTGCTCTAATTAATCCCAATTTTGAACCGCCAGGTATTATTCATTGTTGTATTCCTCCTATTCACGGAGTCTGAAGCAGGAGTTGTCCGAGGATCCCTGAAGGCAGCATCAGTCAATCACACCTGGCGTTAATCAGCTGATGACGGAGGTGATTAGGCGGCCCGTCGGAGGAGCAGCTGCAGCCTTCTCTCCTCGGTGACAGCGTGGACCTTCCTCCTGATACTCCAACATGAAGTTGTCGGGACTGTTGGCTGTGTTTTTACTGCTGTGTGCGGACCGGGGAAGCTCCGAGAAGTCTCATCCCAAGCCGTCCTGCCGTTACCCTCCATCTCAGTGGTGTCGATCCCTGGAGATAGCAATAGAGTGCAAGGCGAGTAGAATAAACACACTGGACATCTATTTTCATGTTAGTTATTCAGCATATGGAGTCACAGCAGAAAATGCTCATTTAATAGTGAACAGAAACAAAGCTGAATGGCTCCAACAAGACAATAACAATATTCTTTTTGTTATTAGATAATAATGTGGAAGAAAAATAAATGCAATATAAGCTAATGATAATGGGCGTTTCTATCGTTTACTAAATTATTTCTGGATTTCTGGATCTCTTTTTGGGATGTATACTTCACTCATTATTGCTTAAAATGTTTTTGATAAGGTAGACATATATAAGTGTTTTATTCCATTGTGTGAAAAATCAGCCAGATTCAGACATTTCTTTCTCTGTTCTCGGTCTATTTTTACTTTTGGTCCTATTACAGGCTTTTTGAGTTGTATTCTAGTGACAATTTATAAGTCTCATGTTCTTGTCAATATCTGAAATACCAAACAGTTCTTTCTTCATGTGTGAGGGAAACTATGATTTGTTATTTGATATAAATAATGAGCACCATAATATTAACAACATCATCATCATCATCATTGAGCATCGCTGTCCCAAACAGGAGAAGTGGAGTTCAGTGGAGTTGAACGTTTCCCTGGTCTGGGTTTAAATGAGAGTCATGCTTCAGAAATTGAACACCAGTGGTTCTTCATGTGACCGGCAGAGAAGCTCGGGGTCAAATCACACAAACCCTTAATCAGTTTAAAGATGAAGGAAGGCCTGAAAATAAACAGTACAGTTTGTATTACTTTGAATGTTGAGCTACAGACTTTATGATCATGCTTTCTTTTGATTGAATGAGAGTAAAATACTTTTTACTCCACTACATTAACTGACAACTTGAGTTACTTTGTAGATTCAGATTATTAATACAAAATATAATCAACTAATAAATGATGTATTATTATAGGTTAAGCTGTCCAGCAGTGTGTGTATATATAGAGATTAAAATGAACTCCTCACCAGCGTAACATTAAAATGATATGTACATGAATCTATCAATGATTATAATCCAGTAATGTACATTATTCTGAAATGGGCCATTCTGCATAATGAGTACTTTTGCTACTTTAAGTACATTTTGCTGATACTTTTGTACTATCACATAAGTAAAATTTAAAATGCATAACTTTTACTTGTAACATAGTATTTCTACACTGTGGTATTGTTACTTTTACTTGAGTAAAACATCCAAGTACTTCTTCCACCGCTGGCAAATAGTGATCCCGGTTCAAGTAGATTTTAATTTTATTGTCTTGAAAGAACTTTGTACATTTTGTTTTCACTAAACTAGAAAATGTGTGAACATTTAAAAGATCATGATGCTTTTTGCGACATATTGTTATACAGAGTTCATGTGTTAGCTCACAACCTGCAGCTCTTTTAAAAATCTTTATTTGAACATATTTTGACAAAAGTTATTGTCTTTGTAGGTTCAGAAGCAGTGTATGGAGGTGAACGCCACCAGACCCAACCAGGCTGTTCCTCCAGTGTCCGTCACTCTGTACTATGAGAGTCTGTGTCCAGCTTGCAGAGTCTTCATCACCCAGCAGCTCTTCCCCGCCTGGACCATGCTGCAGGACATCATGACCGTCACTCTGGTCCCCTATGGGAACGCTAAGGTGCACTGGTCGTCCTCCTCTGTTAATGCAGAGAGGCTCTGAAAGTGAAGAGAAGATTTCATGTCATCAGAGGAAGTCTTTGTTGAGATTTTGTACAAATTTAGACATAAATATTGTGCTGTAACAACATAAATATCCTTCTCTTGTAGGAGCTTCCATCAGCAAACTCTCCCTTCACCTGTCAGCACGGAGAGCCTGAGTGCCGAGGAAACATGATGGAGGTTTGCATGTTTCATCACCTGTACTGGAGCTCTGTTACATTAATACAAACATGATGACTTTAGAGTGATGGATCTGTTCCTCAGGCCTGTATCGTCCATCTGACGGGACACTCAGCGTTTCAGATCATCTACTGCATGGAGTCCGCTGCAGATGTTCTCAACGCTGCCCGGCCTGTGAGTATCCACGGTATCTGGCTGCTCGATTCAGAAGGAACACCGATTGTGTGAGCTATGTGAAGTGGAACGTGAATCCTTTTTTCTTTTGAGCTGTAAAAATTATAAGGAGTTAGCAGAGTTAATGTTCCACGAAATATGAAATATTCTGGTGTACAGATGAGCAAAAACTGGAACAGCTGTTTTAGTTTTGATGTAGAGTTACAAGCTTTGTCTCAAAAAGAAGTTTATTTAATTACTATTTATTCTGATTTTTATAGTACTACATAGTAAAATGTTTTTGTCAGTGATTTGGTTGTACTCTGAAGATTGGACCGATGCTTTAGCTGTTTTTCTGAAGTCATATCTCAGGAATTCCATACAAATCCAAATTCCAAGCTAATCTGCTTCGCGAGGACTGTTTAATCAGATTTGATCAGTAGTGACCAAACAACCACCTGTCATCACATGTCGACTCAAATGTTGCTTGAAAATAAGACTTCAAGGCCTTTTTTAAAGTCTATTTACGAATGTAGAAAAAACTGATTAATTTCCTGTGTCTTCGAGGCAAGAGTGTAAAACTTACAAAACATCAGACAAAATATAAAAGAGCATCAAAAGCATCAAAACAAACATCGGAGGCGTACGAGTGCATCAAAACATTTAAATAAACGGTGATAAAGCCAGCAGTGTCAGAGATTTAAAAACCGATAAAATCCCTAAAGACTCTTGCTGTGCTGTATTAAGTGGATTTGTACTGTTGCTGATGCTCTGTCCCGGTGTCTCAGTGTCTGCAGCTGTACGCTCCCTCTGTCTCCTGGTCGAGTGTTGACTCCTGTTTGAAGGGAGGTCTGGGATACCAGCTGATGCACGCCAACGCTGCCATGACCAGAGCGCTGAGCCCCGCCCACACACACGTCCCCTGGGTCACCTTCAACGGGGTATAACAGGGGAGGCTGTCTGGACTAATGTTGATAGATGGATATACAGACGTTTTCTGCTTTTCTTGAACTTTTTAAAATGGCAGAATTACAATTTTGAATGAATTTGTCATGTTTGATCTGATGAAATGTTGACCAAATTATTGTATGACACAATTGATACTTTGACACAAGGTTTATAAATCTGCACATCTGCACAATTGCGGTGGTGGAGGAACTATTCAGATCCTTTACTAGTAAAAGTACTAATACTAGGGGATCATACTGTAGCAGAAGACTGCCGTCACCTCAGGTTGCTGCCCAGCCTCTGAGCTGCTGGTGAAGCTCTGTACAGCTGACGTGATGTTGACTAAAAGCTGTAAGTGATTAAAGATCATAAACTGTTGTTTCAGGAATACACAGAAGATAATGAGGACAGGGCGATGTCGTCCCTTTTCCATTTGGTTTGCCAACTCTACAAGGTGAGGACCGTTTCTCTCTCTCGTTACTGTGGCTCGGTGCTGGTACACGACGTGTTTCACTACTAAAATACAGAAATGTCTTGTGTCTATCAGCAATATCCGCTGCATCTGTGAATGAAGTGTTTGTTTCTTCCTTTATTTGACATCTGTGGGATGTGACTGTAACTGTTGTGTCTTCAGGGGGTGAAGCCTCCAGCCTGCACTGGAGCCCCGGTCAGACTGAACAGAGGCTTCTGCTGAACAACTTTAAACTGTGTGCTACCTGCAGGAAAACAGCAAGTCATAACATGCATGCATAAAGTACCAAATATTAACCTCAATCATCCCAACATGTTTAGGTTTGTTGGAGTAGTTATAGTTAATAATGTGGATGTGAAATCAAACAGTGGGTTATTTATGTGCCTCTCGTGCTTTGATGAAGTGGAATAAATCCGTCTTGTCTGACACGTTGCTCTCGAGTGACATTATTTCCATGTGAGAAAACTGTTTTATAGAGTCGATCTAATGAAAAAAGAAATGACAAACACCCAGTTTGATAAATTTCCATATAATTTATTGGCATTTTCCACTTAAAACACCCTGAACTCCCAAGACTCTTTTGGCTTAAAATGAGAAACAAAAATATAGTTATTTTCTTTGACAAAACGTTGGAGTGGCAGATGTATACATACTTGTAAAGTATACTTGATTTTTAGGCTCCAGAACATAAAATCAAATGTCCTATGTTACAGTACTTTGTCGCGACAGACACGTTTGAAGAATAAATATCTTTATAGAAGTTTGCACGACACAGGCTGAGGAAAACGAGACAGCATGAACATTAATGGTGGCAGTTATCAGCGCAACACAATAACAGAGCGAGAGCAGCGACTCTCCTGCTCGTCAACACATTTAACACTGTATGGCACTGATGTCTTCCTGTGAGGAGCCACAGTGCTGTATTTCAACATGCCGGTGTGTCAGACTATACATTCAGCTGACTGACAACTGTTGGTGCATCTGAAATCAACCGTTAAATGTTCAAATCCACAGTAAACCCACACGATGAAAATGCCATGTTGAACAAGGGAAGTGACGCGTTTTCTTGCTGTGTTCTAGCTATTTAGATACATGTCAACTTATTTTACTTGAAATAAATTATAACAAAAACGTACTTTCTGAAAATGTTGACGGTTCAAACGAATCTTAAGAAGCGGAGGTTGTAATTATTTTTTATGCCAGCGGCTTAATATTTTTAAATATTATACAAGTCTAACTGTCTGTCAAACTCCTTTTATCCATTCTAGTCAACATTTGAACTCATTTGGAGAAATGTGCTTTTTAACCAGAGTTTAGCAGGTACTGTAACTGCACACCAGCAGTTTGAATTATTAGGTCAACACAGTGAAATGGGTGGAGATGTTTATACTGTGCACACAATGAAATATTCAGAGACATTTGGTACCACCACACAAAGCTTGGAAAGGAAGGGGAAGCTTAAGGAATGATTACAGACTGCGGAGCAACTTTTCAGAAAGACTAAAAATTAAAATCCCCTGCAATCTTCATTACTACACAAAACAAAAATAACACTGATGGTTGTGCTGTTTTTAGAACTTTACCAGTAGTTTGGCAAAATGTGAGGTTTATCGTTTCAGAAAATATAAAGCGTTCATCTGCTTTCATGACAATCTGCCCACTAGATTCTGTGTGCAAGTATATACTTTGGCCTGTTGATGGCGCCAGAGTTCAAGTCTGAGAATAACGAGACGTTTTATCCAAATACTGCTGCTGATGTTCACATGGCATTTTCATCGTGGAGTTTTGAGGGATTTCACTGGAAGATAAATACAGCAAAACATGAAAACTTGACAATTTCTTTTACATGTAGCTTGATTTCTCAGATTATCATTTGATTGTTTTCATAGCAAATATTTATTCTGTCAAAATGACAGCAAATATACTAAGAATATGTATATAAAGACAGAAGCAGAGTATTTCTGTTTTTCTATATGTATCCCGATTCTTTGGGAAATTAGCAACTTTCTCACCAGAACGGTAGATAAAACGACGCTCTGAGGCTCGGCATGTTAAAAAACAGCATGATGGTCCTTTAACATTAGGCTCCTATCACATGTAAGGCTGATCAATAAAGCTCACTAGCTGAGTTAATGAAATACTGTTAGACTAGTGTTTTCTACTACTGCCTGACCAGGAAGTGCATCATATCTTGTTGTAGTGCTTGTTTGCTTCCTGGTCTTTCTACCTCAGTGACGGCGACAAACACTGCGCTTAGACTGAACGTGTACTTGGTACAGAAAAGAGTCCTGAACTCCTGAAACTACACACATTCTCAAGTCTCAGCTATCTGCTTAGGAAAGGGCTGAACAGACCGATCATAAGTTGCACAAAATCTAATAAATTGTCTGCTTTAAATACTGTTAACATGTATCATTCATAAAAACTAACACTATAAAGTCAATGACTTCAATACAATCATCAGGTTAAAATCTCTAGTGTAAAAATGTACAGCATTGTAGGCTGGCAGGTGTTTGTGTGTTTTCAACACTTATGGCACACAGTTATCCCAGTCGAGCACTATCTACCAAGTAAGACTGAAAACCTGGAACACAATCTGTTTAGTTAGAACCACAGGCGATTAATGTCTGTCAGCAACTTTAGAAACTGTGCTCCTTGTGTTGATCTCTACGTCAGAACCTGTCGACAGGGCGGGAATGTAACACCAGGGTGACAGGAATTATAAGATCCTACTGATTTTAGGAAAAAAAGGAAAACCTTATATTTAAAATAAACAGGCCTTTACCTTCGGCTGAAGAGCGTTTGCCATTCATGATAAACTGCTTATACATCAGCTTAACAGTGTTGCTTGCTCCTGTTAGTCTTTGGGTATAAATAAACTGAATGTAGCCAACATCATATTCATTAGTAGCTGAGGTCGAGGAAATCAAGAGACATCCCAATTAAAGGATAAATGTGGTGATATTCGATATTTTTCTTACTGTCAACAAAGCTCATGAAAAAAGACCTAAACCCACAATGAACTGATCGTACTAACAAATATTGTCTGTGCAGTAGCTTATTCCTCAGTGCCATGGACCTCTATCTAAAACTATTAAACTGTACCACTAGTACTGTATGCTGCAGTAAATAAATACTCTGTAGCTCAAAGAATGCATTTTAATCTGCTGCTGAAAATAGTCTTCAACAAATGCACTATTTACTCCTGTTGGAGTGACCTTTACTAAAACTACAGTGCCCAGCTGCTTTAAGAAATGATTTAGCCTTTTTTTTAACTGTTTAATTAATATATATTTGTGACGCGTTTTAAAACATTTACGTCCTCAGTAGGAGCACACAGACGGGACAGGGAAGTCAGAACGTATTGAGAGATTAACACATTATTGGTTTTGGTCTTTTCATGGGATTTGTTGACAACAAGAAAAACATATACTGTATATATCAGGAAAATATATATACCAGCATTATCCTTAAAAGTTGGAGTAAGGAAAGCATGCTTTTATCCAACATAGCAGAATCAGAGAGCTGTAGTTTTCATCATATTCTGCTTAACAGTGCAGCTCAAAGCTTCTGTGCTGCTGTCAGACAAATAAAATGAATGTTATTCTAATATATTTTGCCCACATCATGTTAAAGTGTAGGTAAAGCTAAGCTAATCAGAACTGGGACCACTTCCTCCATTCACAGCATCAGTTTGCTAACATTAAATGGTGGTTAAAAGAGCGTTTAAACAGAGGCATCAAGACTATGAAAAAGAGCTATGAAAAGCTGCCATCATTGCTGGATGTCAGGAGGAACAGATCATTGGTTAGTTTGCACAGAGCTCTTTTCCAGATCTTATTTGTGCCACAAATATTTTTGGATAACAATAAAATTTTTCAACTTGTAAATACTGCAATGTTAGTGAATCTGGATCTCAGCGTCTCACAAAACAGAAGGAGTCTTATTATTCCAATATTATCTGTGAGTGTTGGCGTTGGCCAAGTCGGTCAAATCCTCTGTTGAGGAGTTTGTGAAATTGTGCATCAACCACCCGGTTCATTTCCTGCCCTGCCTTCTGGTTCCTCAAGTCAGATGTCCTGTGTTTGTGTGATCAGTAGGCCTACAGTGGGTGAAGCCCTTTGTGTGACTTAATAGAAGAGCTGAAGGGCAGAGACGGTAAAGTGCTACTGCGGACCAGAGGCACCCTGATAAAAAATGCTTTTCAAGCACATAAACACAGACAAGACCAGCAAATGTACAACAAAGAATTGTTCAAAAATCACAACCTAAAACACCATTCAAAATCATCTCAGGTAAAAAAATAAACTAATTATACAGGTGGTGTCTTTTGTATTTTCAACAGGTGAGACTGGGGCACAGTCTTCTTCAGTGTTCAATCTCTGCGGTGCTACAAGCTGGTTTAAATATATATTATTTGATTGCTTCAGTTGCCAAATTTTCTATTAAAGGGTTTCAATTAAATGTAGAGACACGCAGGTTAAACAAAGTCTCAGATGTCTCTGATTTGGAGGTAAATCAAACAGGAAAAGACAGTTTGGGGTCGGGGTCAGGTCAGGGGTACCCACTACATCCGTGCTACATTAGATTTATGTTTCTCTTCATACCCTGAGGTTTAGGTCCATCGATTTTCTCACTGCTCACCTACATCCTGTATTTGGTAAAATGATTCATCTCTCACTCTTAAACAAAGAAATTACACTCACTTATTCCAACCGGACTTAAATCAAAACTATGGTGCAAAATAATTTCCAAGACCCTGTCAAACCACAACGATCCTCATTCGCTGCACATGTCTTAATGTCACAGACAGTTATTTTGGAGGAAGACATTTTCCTTTACCTTTTGTTCTTGTTAGAGTATCACGCCTTGGCTCCATTCTTCTTCCCAGTTAAAATGCAGCAGTCTTTGTCTGGGACACTCCGAACTGAAGCTACAACAAAGCAGGACGGGACACAAAAGGCCAATCAGGCACCCAAAGAGAGGCTGAAACGATTCTTCTTGTTAAAATATAAAATAAAACAGAGGGGGACATTCCTCTGCTCTCCAGAGAGGGTGTCTCCAGTGTAAAGGGACTGTAGTGATTTTACAGACGTTATTGGTGAAGGCCTGCCCTGCCTCCGTCTCACTACATCCAGCACTCGTGTCTCTCAGGCGGGGCAGGTTGTGCTGGTTGTTACGTGCCCATACGTAGGCAGGCCACCCCGTCGCCCTCCTGGCTCAGTTCTCTGTCCCTGTCAGTGCCCTCCCGTCCCGGGGAGGCCAGTGTCCTGTGGGGGAGGGGGCTCCGCACCGACATGGCAGCCAGATTCAGGGTCCGAGACGGGTGAGGCGAGGGGGGGCGGTACCTGCTGCTGCTGCTTCGGGGGTCTGGGGACAAAGAAGGAGAGGAGGAGTCCTGGTGCCGTTCCCCACCCGACTGGGACTCCTCCTCTAGGGGGCTCTCCAGGTCAGACTCCACCTCCTCCTCATCCTCCTCTTCTTCCTCTAGAGTGAGTTCAAACTGGAACTTGTCTCCTCCTCCTCCTCCTCCTCCTGAAGGGATGGCCCCTCCTGCTCCCACAGCTTCTCCTCCTGGCCCAACCTCGGCATGGTGCTCCTCGGGGCTGGAGGGCGACGGACTGCGGGGGATCATGCTCTGATACCATTCCCTGTTGTCCTCCAGCGTGTCCAGGATGTCCTGGGCGTCAGGGTGCACCAAGTCCGCCCATGTCTCCCACAGAGGGTGGACAATGTAGTCGATGAACCCCACCTAGTCACAGAAATAATATCAATAACAACAATAACACACAAGTATGACAGGACTAAAATATCTAAAACTAAATGAAAAAGGCAAGGAGGTTTCCTGAGAGATAAATATCTGGTTATTATCTTATTATCATTTCTGTCAGTATTCTGTGTTGGGAAGGAAACATGTCAGTGTATAAAACAATATTCAGACTGCACAATTATCTGATTTGTTCTTTATGTTTCAGTTTTAAGAGTTAACTGTCCACAGATGACCAAAACATGCAAAACAAAGAATTTCTCCACATCAAATCGAAACTGTGTGAAGTCTCTGTTACCACAACCACTTTCTGATGATCTTTTTTTATTATTTTATTTTATATTTTATGCTTTTTGTGTCATGTTGAGAGTGATGAGAGGATCATGTCAAAACTGACATTCTAGAGACACATTTGTGTTTTACATCTAATTTAGAAATAGAAATATTAATATATGTGTTTTTGCTGTATTGACTCGAGCTACATGTGTTCTGTAATTAAATGCTTGATATATTAAGTAGCAACATGGTGCTGGAGCAAACTAGCAACCAATACTGATAACCTGCAGAAACAAGTGTGAGATTTCCAGCATGCTAGTTAATAATTGTTTTACTGTTACAACATAGTACAATTACTTAATTCAATACATTTAGGATAATGCTTATCTGTGCTTACTTCTAGCTGTTTAATGTGTAAATGATTGGCAAAGGTGGAGAAAATATTGTGTTGGCACTTCATTGAAATTTATTAAAAATAAAGATGGACACAGTAAGGTTCACTTTTAATCATTAAATGACCAAACATTTTTCCTTAGTTGCATTCATGCTCTTTGATGTTAACCTACAGGTTATATCTCTATTTCCCTCTTCATCCCTGAGTTACCTGGTTCTTCTCTATGGAGGCGTTGTGTTTGTCACACATGGGACTGATCTCCATGCCCTTGTCTCGCTCTCGGTCTCCCTGGGTGAAGAACTCCACCATGATGCGGTCCGTCCACTGCCGGTAAAGCTCCAGCGGTTTGGTTGGGTTGCTCAGGTCAGCACAGTGGACCATGTTCTGCAGAACCTGGAGGAGACGCTCAATCAGACTCATGCTGGTTTTCTTTTTCAGATGTGCCCCGTTTACTCTAAAAACGGGTGGTAATTATGTAACTAGCATTGCTTTTATTTTATATAATGACATCTTTTAACCCTGTCCTGGTTAAAATAGCTAAGCTGTATAAAGGTGCAATGAGCTCAATTTGTCCAGCAGGCAGCAGCACTTTCACTCTAAATCCCTGGTTGAACATACAAACAGCTGTTAGTGTGAAAACATGCTGCTGCCAATGTCTGAGATGTACTGCATATTCTTAGTCTCAAACAATCTAAAGTAAACTATGCCAACAGATTAATGATCCATTTTTTTGCTGCAACATAAAAGGAAATGAGTTTTTATTGAGATTGAATTGTTTGAAAAGTCTCTGCTGTTCATCATACTGTATAAAATGACTTTATGGACGATCATATGTTAATGATCAGTGACGTGTATTATGATTGAACACCGTATAAATGTGTAATTACTGTACAGAATAACTAACTATATGTTTCTTTTTTTTGTCTGCATGGTATTTCTAAAGCATCATGTGCTATATAAGTACTACACGTTATTCATACGTATGTATGTTATATTCTGACGTTCGGTGTCAGCAGGGGGCGCTCTCACCTGGATGCGGTCAGAGTAGTTGTCTAGCAGCAGGACTCCTAGACTGGTCACCTTCTTGGTCTCCACCATCGTCTTCATGTCCGCCAAGAAGTTCATGTGTTTGGACATATCTGTGGCAAGCACCTAATGAAGACGCCAACCGCACACACACAGAGATTCAACACATGTTCAGTCACTCTGTTTTATGAAATAAAACCTCTGTGACCTCTGTGTACTGTGGAGTTCTTGTTTCCTATATTTCTGAAGACAACTGTGCTCTACTGCTGTATTTCTCGCATTGCCTCTTTGAAATAGCGTGAGGTGACAGTTTATACATCTTTGCACTGTAAATGTATCAACCATTGCAAAGAGGGGAGAGTGCAGCATCTTTCAGTTTAAATCATACAGCTTTAAAAACACACTAAACACAAAAGCAACAATTAACAACGCAACGTCTTTGTTTTTAGGAATTAAGATTGTTCTGCATGTTCTTGCCAACTCATAATGTGATAAGTCCTTGTGTACACTATGTCACTACTGCTCTGCTACTCCTTTTCTGTTTGTATGTCTGTGTATTTTGCCTTTTTCTTAACACTCTGACTTCCCCCCTTTTGTTTGTTCCATCGAGCTGAAGACGAAAAAAAAAAGCTGTAACTGATTGTGTAACTGTAAATGTTTTCTCATTTTTATATATCTCATGTCCGGATATATAAAGCTGCTGTATCAGCAGGCTATTACTGTACGCAAACTTTACTATGGACTTTAACCATGAACAAAACATGATGAAAAATCACACTGTAAAGAGACAGTTCAGTTACAGAATATCAATATGTCGTGTAAAAAGTGCAGCAGTCTCACCATGTCGATCACCATCTTGCGGAGGGAGTCTCGCTGTTTCTTGCTGAGGTTTTGGAAGATGTCACAGTTGTCTTCTTGGAGCAGTTTGAAGCCCACAGCGAGGTGGTGATTCTCTAGCACCGAGGCATCGTTGTACATAAGTGCTAGCTCTGAACCTGCAGAGATGTAGGTTGAACTTGTTAAAACCATATGACAAGACACCTCTAACATAATTCCAGTTATTGTAGTGTTCTGAATCAGTGCTAATCGTATCCCCGTCTAAATAAGATCCAGTGCCATACTGTCAAAATGATCCAGACCCAGCTCAGGTACAGCCTAAGTAAAAAGAGACCCACATGCATTGTGTCAATATGTCAGCATATCATCTGATTCCCGAGGCACACAGCAAGTCAAACTGTTATTAATTATTGTCAAGTGTCTGAAAGAATTCCTGAATGTTTCCTGTTTCTACAGTGTTGCCGTGTTTTGTCTAACTTTTACGTCTAAAAAATAAAACTTTTAGATCCTTTAAAATTAACTGAGGTAATCTGTGTTTTGAATATTGTCTTTATTTCAAAATAATTAAATAAAAAAATCAGCATTTTTCTTAAATTAAATGTTAAATTCCTCAGGTGTATAAAATATTGCTATTTTTGTTCTGACGCCTGTTGTGGTAGGTGTGAGCAGAGACAGAGAGGGACATACTGGTGTTTATTAGGAACTGGTTGGTGACTCCGGGGTGGTCGACATCATGAATGGCACTAGCAAACAGAGCAGCCATGACCTCCAGGTCTGTGAACACCGCCTGGGATGAACAAGGAACAGAAATACACTGATGTTATATTGTAACTATGATTTCCTCTGAACATCAGTGGTCTGCTGCCAAGCAAGAGCTCTGGAGCTGTTCATGACTTATAACTTATAATTTGCAAAGTAACCAGAAGCTACAACCCCATCAGATTTCTCAGCTCACCTCTAAGGCGGGGGTGGACAGGAGGACGTGGGTGGACTGCACCACATCAGCTGCATGAATGTTGTTGTGATAAGCTACGTCTGCATGGTAGTGGTCCTCCAAGGTCATCATGAAGGTGATGAAGGTGTCAATCGGGATCTTAAAGGTTTTCAGAAGGTCTCGCTCCTGGCAGGGTGAGGAGGAAGGGGAGGGAATCAGAGTCACATCTACCACAAATTACAGTTTTCCTCTTCTGTGGTGTCCATTCAAATGAGTCGGGAAATTGCCATAAGCTTTCCTGCAACCAGCAGATTCTTCCATAATCCAATTTAAGGATCACAGAGTAAAATGCACTTTAGAAGTAGAACTTCACAGTCATGTGAAAAACTGAATTCATAACTTTAAAACTTTTTTTTGGTGAAGTGAGAAGATTCCGAGCAGAGGGATCCTCCTACCTGGAAGACAGAGTACATGATCACCGTCAGAGGGCGGTTTCCAGAAAATTCTGCTATCTTGAATATATCCAGACCCCAACGATTAATGTCCTCGATCTCCTGGAGAAGTAAAACAGGACATCTATAAAACACGGTGTGTTTGTGTTTGTGTGTGTGTGTTTCTGTCTGTGTGTGAGTGTGTGTGTGGACCCACCTTGGCCAGTAGGCTCTCTTGTGGTGTGCTGACTCCAAAGCGAGGGATGCAGGCGGGTGCTAAGCCGGGACTTTGTGTGGCCTTTTTCACACCACTGATCTGTGACATCGGCCTCTTCTTCTTCTCCTTCTCCTTAGGAGGCGGAGACAGGATCTCCACGTCATGTTGTTTCTCTGCAACGTGTAAAAACAAACATAGACGCATACTGTTATATATATATATATATATATATATATATATTTGAAATTACTTGAGGACAAACATATATATATATATATATATATATATATATATGTTTGTCCTCAAGTAATTTCAAATATTCAGACTTTACTTGATATTTTACTTGATTACTTCCAGCTTGGATAGTATCAGATTCAAGACAAGACAATACAGACAAATACAGCTAATTTAGCTATTATTTAATCTTATAGAGCTGCTGCTGTTTAAAATATATGACCACCTCTTAAGGAGGTGTGCAGGTTTTCATGCACACATGTTGTGGAAATATGATCCGACTCTAGTATTTTCCAAATCATATGATGTGTCTTTTAGTTATTAGTCACATTTATAGTGTCAGTTTCTCGTCACGTTCTCCAGCTTTGGTGGACAAACATTTTAAAGGTTGAGTCTCCTATCTTGTGACTGAAGACTTCAATATCTTTGCCTTAACTTGAACCATGACAGTTTTTCAACAGGACCTGACTTGACCCATGAGTGGGTGTCTTCTATTGTTGGAAATGTGCAATCTGTAGATTAAACTATCACATAGCAGGAGCAAAATGCATCCTGTCTGATTTGTGTACTGTAGTAGTAATTGTTCTTTTTTAATGTGTCTAATCCTACTATTATATATAGTACAATTACAACTGTTACTATAAGTACTTCTACTGACTATAGCTGCTACCTCTACTACTACTGCGGCTACTACTACGGCAAGTCTTCTACCATCAACTACTCAGCTATTACTACTACCACCATTATTATCACTTACTGCTGCTACAACTACTACTATTATTCTGTCAACACACAATTACTACCGCTAATACTAACACAGCAATTATCAAAACAAGTGAATGCACCAGCTATTACAAATTCTACAACTAATACTACAACAGCTACTGATACTTCACTAATACTGCTGCTGAACTACAGTTACTAGTTGTACAATTTTAAGTGGTGCTGCACTAGTTGAGCTACGACTGTACCTCAACTGTTACCTCAACTACCGCTGTCACTACAACCGCTACCAAGTTTCTTGAAGTTCGACACGCAGCTCATAAACACATGTGCATTACTGTACATGTATCACATGAAGTGTGTAATAACATGAAACCTGTGTTCTCCAAAACACTGACACATTGAGAAGGCCTGTGTGAATAAAAACACAAGCTGTCAGTGAGGAACTGGACTTATTTCACACTAACTGATCACAGCTGATCTCAAACCAGTCTATTTGTACATCCTTTCAGCTGAGGTAAGACACTACAAGATCTGTTAACAAGTAAAGATGGTGTCACATACAGATTTCGCCAACGAGACATAGATTCAACTAAATATTACACAAATACACCTGTAGATAAACGAGTTTCCCTTCAACACAACAATGTGTCCACTTTGGGTAAGCATGCATTTGTGCTTCTTATCAGAACTACAGCCAGAATCTGTGTTATTGACCTTGTGAAGGACTACACTTTGCCTTGCTCCTGTAGATCACAACCAGAAAAAAACCCAATTTGTATGTCAAATCTTATTGCCACATAAAAATAGAATTATAAATGGATTTAAATTAAAGCCACATGTTATATACATAGTCCATGGATGGAAGGTCACTGACAAACAGGAATGTATGCAGGTTTGATTAAGTACACCTGCAGTATATAGCTATATTGTCAGAGCACAACAAGGTGTACATGATTGTATATGAACGGACTAGCAGTAGTAGAAAGCTAAGGATGATGGGTAAAACCTGTCAGCTTCTCAGGAGCTCAGCATTGTCTTGAGCTTGATGACGAAGCGCTTCTCGTGTTTTTCCAAATGTGGGTTTGAAAAGGCTTCACGTCTACAGCTTGGAGATTTATTTTGTTTTACCCACAGAGGAGCTTGTAATCCTTTAAGCAAAAACACGGAAATCATCCAAACAAGGTTTCCACCGACAGTATCAACATAATCTCCATTTGATTTGTTGACACAAAGGTGCTGTCCCAGCAGACACGTTAGTGTTGAAAATGACTCATCCGTATTTGTACAAACCACGGAAATAATGATCCTGGTTTGACATCACAGACAGCCTGCTTTACTTGATGTCCACATATCATCCTCAGTATTTTACATCCACGTTTTTGTATTAGCAATATCCGGATATGAGCCACACGCCACCATAAGGATGCAGAGCGACCTGAGTGGCAGCGTCACACGAGGTGCTGTCTGGCCTCTCTCACCTCTCTCACAGTGCCTCCTCTTCCTCACACCCAAAACCATGGTGTTCATTTCCAAACGCAGCCGGGCTTGACGCCGAGGCACTCATGTCAAAACGGCATCCGATTGACAGCTCCATCCTCATTCGGCCGGACCTCCATCCTGCCGGCAGGGCTGCTGAAGACTGAGCCCCCTCCTATTGATGCAACACGCCATCTAATAATATTGCACCCTGTTGCTACGACAACGCCACACAATGTGTCCGGGAATGCTGTCTGCTGCCGCGCCTCCTTCTCTTTTAGGGAAGGAAAAAGCCTCACCTTCTCCATCCATCCCGATTAACCAACAGTCTCCTCCTCATTCCTCTCCTTTAGAAACATGCCGTCTTCATATTTTCATTTTTAAAAAACCTTCCTTCCTTAAATATTCCTCCCTCCTTCTCTTTTTTCTTGCCTTTAAAATACTGAATTTCTCCTCTCCCCGTTTCTTTATAAATCCTCCTGTTTCACTTCCTTTCCTTCAAAAACAACCTCTTTCCCCCTCCTTTTCTAAAAATCTTGCATTTTATATCTTTTACTTCTTCTTCAATATCCACTTTTCTTTTTTCTTTACTTCCTTTGAATTACCTCTCCCATCTCATCCTCTTTTAAATCCTTCTCTCCTCATTTTGTCTTGAAAAATCCATCTCTCCTTCTTGGTTCACTTTTAAAAGCCCTTTATTCCCTTTTCTGCTCTCCTCTTTCCTGCCCTTTTAAATATTTCTCTGCTAAAAACGACTCTCTCTTTGCTCCAATAAAACACATGTAAACTATTCCTCATACTCAAATACCTCCTTTTCTTCCCCCATCTCATATACACATGCTAACGTTCACATATGCTGAACAACAGTTTGGTGTAATGCTCATATAATACAGCTGATAGCAGAGCAGTCAATAAAGCCAGGTGATGCGATTATGCAAATGCCTTTCTTCATGTTAGAAGAGCTGGCAGCACCACAGACACAGACCTCCCTGACATGTTTGGGATAGTACAAAATGTAATTTACACAAGGTGATATTTTAAGATATTATGTCATCCATCCTATTCATATCAATGAGAGAAACAACAAACTACAGACTCCAAAATGACCAGAAAGTTGAATCAACATCTCTCTGAAACAACGCAACAAAAACTGAACATTATAACTTTTATGAATATAGAATTCAGGTTGTTGTATCAGCCTGCATCAGTTTTAGCTAAGTAAACCTAATAAACAGGCAACTGAGTGTGTTTCCATAAAAACCCTGGTTTAAATATTTTTATTTGAACGCTGAGGCTTTCAGTGTGCATCAGCTCTCCTTTCCACAAAGTGATTGGTTTACGTCAGGCATTAAAACTCACCTAGGAAGGTGTTGGCGATGAACTCTGACACCTGATTTCCTGAGCGGCTTGTCTCTGATAGCTGTGTCAGCTCGCGGTTCAGCATCCTCTTAAACTGTGAAGACACAACAAAGCCATAAATAAAACATGTGGTTAGTCCAGGTAGACTGCAGATAAACATGTTACATATATCAGTATGTACACAGACAGGGCGCATGTGCAGCATGTTTAAACATCAATATAGCAGGAAACATAACTGATACTTTTATGTAACTAAATACACGCGGTGGAGGTATTGTGTTCAAACTAAGACCACATTTCCCCAAATCCCTGTGTTCTTCCTGTCCCCCTTCCTCCTCTTATGTTGCAAGGGACTTTTCCATTTCACTCCTTTCACCATTTGCCCTCACATGGTGGAAATCAGCTATCAAAACTCACTTCGACAGACAATGTACGTACATTGTATGTTGTGATTCACATTTAATCATTACTTTGTTTTAACTGAATAGTTTCTGTTTGATTACTTTTGTTGTTAATTCGTAAGATTTTTTCATTCATAAAAATATGGAAGAAAGGTGCAGAGTTAGATGCAATATAAGATAAAAGAATATGTATGCACAATGAAATGGGAAGAAGAAAGTATAGACATAGGTTGAAATTATGGTAAAAATGTGTGCTCTGCATAAATATGTTGATCAAGTTGTAACAGTAACAAGTTGACACAACTTTATAAAAACACAAGATGCTCCATCATCTTCTCTGTGGTTTGAGAGTTAAACAACAACATGAAGGGGCATTACAGCACGCGTAGCACATGTATATCTGTCTATATAGCCTACAGTCCACATTTACCCCTTTTGAAATGCATTAATGTTCTTTTAATATGTTGTTATGCTTAAAAATACAAGAAGACAAGCTGTTATTCATCTTATTATGTTGTCTGTTTTCAGACACCAGGGAGAAATCTGCACTGTTGGTAGCAAAAAAACACTCGTGATATATTCATGCCAAAAAGTTTTTTCAAAACAAAAGTGTTCAGCGTTCCCCCTGAGTTTTAGCGCAGCAGTAGCTTCTACACCGATTATGTAACAGCTTTGGCATGTGGTGGCTGGGAGGAGGAGGGAGGGGATCTGGGTGAGAGAGTGATGCTGCAGTGGTTACACGGCTACTATGTGACACACATATGGGCACACACAAAAACATACATACTGACAAGAAACATAAGTCTGTAGCTTTAACCAAAATGTGTCTGTTTATCATCTGGTTTACTTCTCCTATAGCTCCTCAACACAACTCCCTCTAACATGCTTACTAAGGTTTTCTTCACACCAACTCTCTCTCTCTCTCTCACACACACACACACACACACACACACACACACACACATGCATGTTTACAAATGTTTACACATGCAACATATTCAAGGTGCTGTGAACCAAGAAACAGAATCTGTTTTACATTATAAAATCATGACAGCTGGTTCCTCTAACATGCTGTCTCTAACATGCACACACACACACGCACACACACACACACACACACACACACACACACACGGGCATAGACGCACACACAACATTCTCAACATTCAGCCCGTTTGTAGATCCAGTCCTGAGTCAGATCCAACGGGCAGGCTCACTCAGCATTCAGCCCCCTGCAAAGCCTGCACTGCTGATCAATAGATCCCAATGTAAACGATGCAAGCCACCAGCGCTCCCCATTGCTCACCTGTCTGAGTCTCCAGCACAGACAAACGCAGAGAGCCAACGCAGGCATTTCAACCCACGCATGTTGATGTTAGAGGTCGCTAAAATCCAAAGCGACAAGAAGACAAGTTTGCCTGCTTAGTGACGGGCTGTAATCTGCCCTCTCAGTTCTGCTCCATGCTCAGTGGGGACGCTTTGAACGTGAAAAGAAGTCCGTTTGGAAATAAAAGTTCCCACAGTCCCATGTGCTGTCCTGGAGGTGAGAGGGGGTCGGAGGGGAAGGGTGGGGTGGGTGAGGTGGGGGAGGCTGGGGAAGTGGTCTACCATCAGGGGAGAAAGGGTGTGACTGCAGTCGCTCATCCAACTACTGTCACACACTGTCAATGAGAAACATAAAGAGGGAGAGCGAGAGGCTGTGAGGAACCCCCCTCCCCCGCCCTGCACGCAGTTCCCCCTTCTCTGTCCAATCAGATTCGTCTGGCTTCAGGGGCTGGGTGGAGGACAGGGATCTGATTGGCTGACTGGGAGATGGAGGAGGGCTGAGTGTAGCCGCCAGACGGTGGAGAGAAGCACGAAGGAGGGAAGTGAGGAGATGCTGATTAACTCTTTCAGTGGAGGGAGACGCCATTCATGAGGGTTTTTGGCCATGTTCACACTGCAGCTGCATCTGTCATAACATCTGATTTTTCCCCTCATAGGGGACTCAGATCTAATGTTTTCTAACAAGTAGAAACAGGAAAAAGCGAAGAGGACTTGCAATTTGTCAATGCTGCCGTGCACACATGGACAGGAGCTACAAAATCAGATCCTGAAGCATGTGACCTGCTTGTGATTCCTATTTGAAAGCTAAAATTTTTATTATTTATTGTTATCATGACATAAGCAAACATTCCTAAGCTCAGCTCATGCAAAAGAGAAAATAAATATATTTTTAGTATAAATTACTCCCAAAACACATGACACACTGGTTCTGTCCTCTGCTGTTTAAAACATTAACGCTTGTTGTGTCTACAGCTGATGGAAGTGTTGACGTGAGTTTGAAGTTTTAAAGGAATATTTATCTTAATTTCAGTGCAGAACAATTTCAGTATAATTTAACATTTTAACGTGACAGTTTTTCTTTATCCAGCTTCCAGCTCCTTGACATTTATCCAAATAAACATAAATTAAAAACGTATGTATGCATGTGGGTGTCTGATGAGAGAACCTCAACTATGGCATGTAAACAGTTTAAGAGAGAGAATCAAAATAGATTGAATAAACTCCATTTATTTATGAATTAGGGCTTTTGGAGCCTTAGTGCACATGTGATTTGCACCATCTGACAAAGTTCCCATATCTTTTGAAGCCAAATGTTGTTGTGTGACGGAGGATCACGTTTCAACCACCTAAGTGTTCTTAAAGAGTCTGTATGAAGTCGAGTCAAATGTCATCTCACCTTGTTGGATGCCATCTCGCTGACTGAGTGTCTTGTCTGCAGCGTCTCCAGCTGGTCCAGACACCAGTCCAGCTCTTCCAGTGTCTCCACTGCCAGCTTCTGGTAGGGCTCCTCTGAAAGGTCAGAGGTCACATGGACAGGTTACAGGTCAGCGGGGGGACAGCTACTGGTAATGTTGATTAGCTCATTGTTGCACTTGTCCAGATTAACAACAGGAACTGATGTGTTGAACACCATGTTTGCATTTTCATAGATCAAAATCAACAGCTCTTTCACATGTCTTTCTTGTTTGGCAATGGCTCATTCAAATAATACTTAAACTTACACCATTTTCACAGTAACACAATAACATGGAAGTATTTGCAGTTTTTAGGTGATAAATCTCAGTGTCCCACCATACAGGGACATTAGCACTGACCTGTAAGACATGGCTTACACATGGGTGGCTGATTGCTGGTTGTTGGCCGCCTGGAACAAGGAACAGATAAGGTGTTAGTAGTTAGCAGTTAGCAGTTAGTCACCCAGACTGTTTTCTTGGTCTTACTTGTTTCCCACACGATCTTGCAGATGTGTCAGAGCAGCAAAGTTACTTCTCACTGTTCGTAGACTCGCAAGAACCTAGAAGAAACCAGAGAAACAGCATGAGTTTGTGCCAAACAAGCCTTTAGCACTTCCCAAATAAACATGAATGTTTACGCCCATAAGCCACAACATTATGACATATAGTACATATATCATATCAACAAACGTTTGGACTTTAGCAAGAATAGCAAAAAAAATCAAGTCTGTGGTGGATTTTTTTCCTCAACATTCATGTAAGGCTTTAATGGCTGCTAGTCCAATGTCACTTATATTGCTATTTGAGTGGGATCATCAACTCACTCTGGTTTCCAAACTTCTGATGTAAGGGAGCAGACACGTTAATGCTCTTGAGTTTCAAAATCCCTCAGAGTTGACGTGTGTTCTTGATGTGGTTTTGGATGCTCCCGTCTGCTTGTTTCCAGATAAATCAGTGTGGGTCAAAGCTGTCACTTTCGAGGCAATGATATCTAAATATCCGACTACAGTCTTTGGCTGATCTCAAGCTTTCAAACTGCACTTGATGCTTTCTTGTAATATGACATAGAAAACATGGTGAGTAGCATCAGTTTGTGTGGTATTTTTGACAATAAATCTAATAAAATTCAAGTAAATTAGTTTAAAATCCAACTGCAGGTGGGCCAAACTAAATTACAGATATTAATTTGGAAATATAACATGTACACAGATTGTGTTAATGGGCCAATGTTGACAAGCACACACACACACACACACACACACACACACACACACACACACACACATAAAGACTCAGAACAAGCTGTTCAGTACAAAGAGAATGTGTGTGGGTGTTTTCTGTGAAAAATGAACCATCACTTTTTTCTCGAACCGGTGAGTAAGGGCCAGTGAGGAGCCATGTGGATTGTCTGGACAGAGTATTAGTTTGAATGGAAACATTGTACATTAGAATGTAATCTGTCCCTGGAAACGAGTGCTCGATACTAAAAGCCAATACACTTAAACCCACTGCGACAGACCAAATACAGTACAGTAGAGAACAGAAAGTGACGTTACATGAGACAAATCTGGCTCTCCAACATTAGAAGTTTTGTGATTGCATTTTTCATAAATCTTCAGTGGATATAACACATTAAAGGCAATCCTATGGGGCTTCCTCAGTTTATCAGAGCAGGGCCTACAGGAGCTTAAGGCCAAGGATATTACAATATAAATAAAGTCCATATGATGTGAATCCTAGTAAAATGGCCTAATATTACCATGTAATAATCAATATTCTCCGTGTGGAGGGAGGCACACTATGGTCAGTACCTGGTGCTGAAATAATGTTTTTATTATCCACCTTGCATTCTAGATTAATGGTTGGTCTAATGAATCGATCAAATTATTCATTTTCATCAGAAGTAGGCAAATATCTGCACTGCATATTGCAGCAGTAGCAAGTTCTACAATGAGCCTCTTTCCCAGTCAGGATTCCACTGAAGCTTCACTGACCACAAGAGTTTTTAATTTAATTCACAAATGAGAATGAGTATTAACACAAACAAAAATATTAAAAACATGTATTGTGGTGCTGTGTTTCTACCACGTCTGTACTGTAAAACCGTGTTGGAAAAACTGCCACATTTTTGACCCCTGCTGTACAGGTTGTCAGTTTCCACCAAATCAATGCTGTCAAATAGCCACTGGGTTTGGTTTCTGTATTTTGTCAAATTGAATGAGAGTGGCCTGTACATTTTAGAAACTCCTGGCCTTACAGAACCAGCAACACACAATGCTACTAACCTGCGCAAATGGAGTCACTATCATGTCTTCTCCATGCCTGAAAAAAACACAGATAAACACAGACAAACAGACAACTGGTGAAAAAGCCATGGAACAGAGGGGAAATACCATGTGATTCAAAAAACCTCAAAAAACAAACAAACACATAAAGAATGACAACAAATAAGTTGGTTTGTTGTGAACTTAATGTGAGGAGTGTATAGGAAGGCTACACTTGACTACGACCCATGGTTGATCTAGGGGAGGAGGTTGGATAAAAGGAGAGGAGAGGAGATTGTTTTAGTTTTACAAATATTCCTTAGAGGCAAAGATGTAGATTAGAGTTAAACCTCAGTGGGGAGAGTCACAGAACCACTGCTTCAAATAAGTTAGACTGAAGCCCAGTGGAGAAGACAAGAGGTAAGAAATGAGGAAGACCATTCTAGGCGAAGCGTAACACTGGTTACTGGCGTGGAAACAATATTGCATCTACCCACTGAGGTTTAACTTAACCACAATAAACCTGCATTAAGTGATGTTTTTAGTATTAACTAGTTGGTTCTCTGGTCTCATGGTCCTTATTAATATCGCCTTATAAAACCACTGGAAGTTGTTTCCAGCAAACAAGCTCAGACAGGCAGAGTGTATGCTACCTGTCCAACAGGAAGTGGCATAAAAGGACAAATTAATCCAAGTGATTGGTAAAATTGTACTGTAACATTTAGCAGCTAAAGACCCAGACATTTGCCTCAAGAGTGGGTGGAGCTAAAAGGCAAGTGCATTTTGAAATTACCTTTATTAGGTGGCTAGACAATGGGATGCTAATGTTGCTCTGCATCCACTTGATGAGTAAGTAGGCACATATTTGCTAATAATTTCGGCATGACAATGTCAGGCCTGTGTTTCTATGAGGGTCAAAAATCACCTAATGCAGATTTCATTCTGCTCTTCCAGCAGGCATGCCTACAAGATGTATATTTGTATAACTTGAGCTATGTGCAGGTGCACAGTGTTCATGCATTGGGTGCTGGGAAAGCCAACTTTTGGAGAGGCATGATGACATGCACCTCATAAGCGTTGAGACTTCAGGATAAATGCATGCTGCCAGTGAAAAGCCCAGTATCAGAGTCAGACTCAAGTACAGCCTGTACATCCCTGTCCAGCAAACATTTTGACACTGAATAACTATAGATGTGACAGCTTGTGCCAGCACTGAAAACTGTAATACTGTATTGTTTTGTGAAATCAAGGCCTAAATATCAAAAATCCATTGTATTGTGATGTTTACTGTGCCTTATTATCAAACTGACAAATGTTTGTACTCCCTTTGGTACACTTCAAACGTGGGTGATACCAGATCACCATCTGTCAAATGCTTGCTGAGACTGTTTCACACAAGCTGATCATTTTAGAGTTGAGCATCCAAGACATGTTCTTCAGGTCGTGGTTAGGGGAAGGTGACGTGGAAGTGGGGGTGGGGTGGAAGTGGGGGTGGGGTGGAAGAGGTAGTAGGTTTGAGTCATGAAACATGGCACAGCCAAAAAAGATAGGCAGAACAATCACAGCAGTCTTCACACTTTGTCTCACCGAGGTAGCCAATTGACTTCCCAATTCTTCAATCCCTCCTCCCTTCAAAACAAAGGAGCGACAGCTATTGGTGGTCGAGGCCCCATTTACACTCTGGCTTCAAAGAGACTGCTAGCTGCACAGAGAAATCTTTAGCTGTATAAACAGGCAGAAACTGGGTGAAAAACTATGTCTGAACTAAGATTATAGTTTTGGCTTCAGTTATACGGCCCAATTTAACTCGATTGCTCTGTTACACCAACAAACATGAGCTCTGCTTCCAAAAGCCTCTTTAAAGCCAGATGCCAGAAATGCACTTTTTAGAGTGTAAATAGGACCAAGGATGGGTTTACATAAATAAATACTGACAATGAATTAGTGTTTCTCTAGTAACTCTACTGTAACAGTAGTGATACAATACATGTGATCTGATGCTATAGACAGTACAGTATACTGTATATATGGATCCCACATGAAACAGTCACAATTTAAAATATAGTTTAGCTTATAGTTTCAAAATATGTTCTAAAAGCTGATTACATGTATCCCATTTTGTAACAATAACTTAATGATTTATTAAATCATTTATTATTAACACCAAATTTTCACTGTGAAAATAATAAGTGACTTGGGAAACACGCAGATTAAGTGATTGTTGATATCAAGCACCTAGTCTGGACCCAGATGCCAAAAATAAATAAATAACCTTACACATAAATCTTTAAACATCAGTATATCATTGTCAAATGAATGGCCTTTTTCAAGACTTCCTTCATCTGATGTTACGAGAAAGTTTGTAGCTGTTTATTCTGGAAGAACAGTGGCCTCTTCGATTTTTTTTTTGCGCTGTGAAGCAAACCAATAGATTTCCATCCCCACAATGTGTAGTAGAGTAAGCAGAGACTAAAGGCTGGTTGGTTTATTGGTGTTAACATGATACAGAGAGTATCTTTAAAATACTCACAGGTCACTGGCAGTGGACGAGTTGCGGGACATGGTTTTGGGCGAAAGGTCGAAGTCTGAGTCGGAGCGGTAGAGGAAGGACTCGCGGCGCTGACTGTGGGGGAAGTTGGCCTGAAGTACCAGACCAGAACCCGGGCTAGTCTGAGAGTCCAGTGGACTGCGACCCACCGACAGGCCATTCTCCACATCAAAACTACAGAGAGAGGGAGAGAGAGAAGAAATACATAAATACTAGTGTAACAGTTTCTGTTGTTTCCACCTGCTAATTAGCCTGACAGTTGGACTAAATTGCTATTTTCTTTCACTTCAATATTCTTTTAATTTCATTATTTTGGGTCATCTGGGACCAGGCTACTTTAGCAGTACGATGACTAATGCTACTACTACTTCTGGTTACTAGTACTATCACTATTACTATTACTACTACTTCTAGTACTGCTTTACTGTGTTAATGTGTCACAAAATCAGCCATCAAGTTCATAAAGAAATTAAAAACACTAGATAAAATAAATAAAAAGTATTGTCGTGAGACAGCCATATTTTGTTGTTCAAACTAGGCTTGTAAACAGTACATAAGAATCAGCACTGCATCCACTCCCTGAGACACCCAAATAATCTGATGTGCATCTGTACACGTGGAGACAGAAAAGAGAAAGCTAAGACAAGAATAAGACAAGGCTAAGATAAGTTACGTATGATAAAGCCTCTGCAGGGTGAGTGGAGCTGCAAGCACAGCATGAAGAAGGCTGCGTGTCCAAATATCAAATGTTTTTCCGATATAGTCCCCAACAATCACAATGAAGTCAGTGACAACAAACACACAAGACAGTTCAAATTATAAAGGAACACAAGAACAGGATGTGTTTAAATATTCATGTGACAGTGTGAAAAATCTTAAGCATCATGATGACAAATATATAACTTACTACTTCCAGAGTACTACTTGGTATCTGTTAGCAGGATAAAAAGGTTACATTCAAATGTTCTATTCTACCTCTGAGTGTCTTTTTAAACAGGTGACCTTGTGATTACTTGCTTTTCGCAATCAAACACACACTCACATCTTTCCCTCCGCTATCTCCGTATGACGTCAACACTGACATCATGCATGGTACGTCAATAGAGCTACTTACCCATACCCCCCCCGACCACTCCCACTATCACCCCATCACAGCCACCACATTGAAATGCACCCCTATAACTGAACAAAGGACTTCATGTACTAAATGTCTATGAGCATCAGCTTAAATTTTTGGATTCAATCCAACTCCTGTAACCAAACAGGATCACAGCTCGACTTGGTCCTGGTTTAATCCTTTTGAAATCCTTCCAATCAAGATGAGGTCAGTCTGCAGGGTCTGAATTACAGGGTTCGGTATTGCAAACATTCAACTCATCAAATTCCCTTTTACCCAATCTTTGCTTTGAATGATTCCTTTGCGATACACTGTGCAACCACAAAAGAGAAAAAGAGCCAAAATACAGAATGATGAACAAAGAGGGACGGAGGAAGACTTGACTTTGAGCACTTTGAGCACACAGAGGGGGTGATATGGAGGCTTAAAGCTTATCTACATGGAAATTATTCTCCTTTGCATTTTTACCACCTCACCACGGTCAACCTTCCCTCAGTGGGGCTGTGCCTTGCTCAAGGACACACTGACTCAACTGTTCAGGGAGTAAAGCGCACTGTTCATTCCTCCAACGAGAAGACTGCAACCAGAGACGTTTTGGTTAAAACTATTCACTTCTTCTCTGACCTTAACTCTACCACAAAAAAAGATTTTGAAGCAGTATTATGTGGAGTATTCATTTTACAATATTTTCATCAATTAGATCCATCGTTAGCTGTTATACCCCCCCCCCCTGGTTATAACAATAGCAAACAGAGTACCAACAGAGCAATGGAAAGTTGCGTCTGTGTCTATTTTTAGCTCAGCGTGCCTCCAGCGCTCCAGCAATAGCAGTGCCTGATAAATGAAAGATGGCTATTATGCAATCGATGCTGAATGAGAGGCCCAATTCACAGAAGCAGAGAGAGACAGACAGAGATGAGGAGGAGGAAGAGGAGGAGGTGGGGGTGATCAGGAAGGCTGTATCCAGCACAGTGATGTGCTTCAACATCTCACACCTGATTGGTGTGACATGGCAGAGAGGGGCAGGGCTGCAGCAGGGCTTACCTCAATGATAGCACCCCCACCCCACCACCACTACACACCTCAGCCAACCCCATTTTACACCCCACCCTCCCCCTGGCCCAGTGTAGTCGGCCGTGACGAGGCTCCATCAGAGGAGACCAGTGACGTCAGAAGCTATAAATAGATCTGCCTGCCAGGAAAGAGGGGAGCTGGGAGACTTGTGACGGAGCTTACGTAGGTACAAGGCAGGGTGCAGATGATTTCTCCCCTCCTCATGAATACTCATGTATGAAGGATTTTCTTTTTGAATTTCCATTGGTTGATGCTTAAGTGCTTCTAGATGACTCCAAGTAGAAATACAGTATTTTCACTCAATTCTTATACTCTACATGGCCACTGCCAGGACTGAACACGGTCAGATGGTCCCTACTGGTACTGAGTTATGTCCTTAAAGCAAATCATTGGCTTACATGACAAAGCAGGAGCAATTGTAATTGTTGTCAGTTGTGAATTTAAACCGTCTCTCAGATTCAAAGTCAGTTAACATTTTTGTTGATCTTTCATGTCCGTAGTTTTTACATACTCACCAGTAAAATTTGACCTCACAGATTTTTTTCTCATCAGTGTGGAAACGACTATTTAGACAATCATGGGACACTAAAACTTTCCACTGAAACCCAGACTCACGACAGAAATTTTGGTGTTAGCAGCTTTTTATAACAAGGTGACCTACCACCTCTATTCACTGGGATCCATTACAAGCTTTAACTTAAGAATTAACCTTTAAATATATTATTGAATAAAGAAATTAGGTTTTCAAGTCTGAGCTTTGTTCACACCAGAGTCTCCATCAAATCAGAGGGGGATGACATTGACTGGATGATACTGATATTTAATCAAACATGAACTCGCCCTGCTCTTTAAGGCTGCAACAATGGATTCACATGAAGATCACTGCACAACAGATTACTAAACACAAAATATGATGTAATGCCACTAATGGCAGTGAGAAAAGCAGGTAAAAACAGTGGTTTTTGGTGGCAGAATATCTTCATAGATTCAGAACATTTTACAACCCAGAGACTCATAACCACCGCTGAGCTTTCATTCAGCAGCTGCAGTTCACCAGAGCTCGCTGCTGGTCAATGGCATTCATTCCCATTCAAAAGTAGCAGCAGCCAGCAGGCGTCTGATAGGGAGATAGCTCCCACTATTGAGGAAAATATGGTACTGCAACATCTGTCATGAACAACAATCTCTCTATTTAAATAAAATAGTCAAATTTGTATAATACACAAGATAATAATTTCCAGTAGAGCAGGGCTGTAAACCAGCTACTGCAATAAATATTTAAAATACGTTGGAACATACATTCCATGATTTGTCTGTAAAATAATGCAATTGTACTGTGTGATTTTTGGTGTTTCACTTTGACAGAGAATCCTGTGTAACATTTAGACCATCAGGAGCCTGTGAAGGTGCAGACACCCGACTTTTACAAATACTTCTATTTGTACTACTAACCGTTATACAAGAACTTGTACTAGGTTATTCTTTATATTACTATTACAACTAGTACCACCTCTAACACTGGGACTACTTCTTGTACCACTGCTTCTGCGACTGGGTAAGACAGGCATCCTCCCTTTAAACAGACAAACAGACAGGCAGGCTGGCGTCTTGTTCAGTTGCAGCACACATAACAAGTTGACCTTGGTCTGTCTCCTGCCTCCAGCATTGTTCTCCATGTCTCTGACGTAAATGACAGCTCCCTTTTCTCTCTTTAACTCTGTTTTACTAAACTTTTCTCACACTCACACACACACACACACACACACACACACACACACACACACACACACACACACACACACACACACACACACACACATCCCTTAACACCCACATCCTAACCTCTGCTTTTGTTCCCAGGATGTTTAGTTTGCACCTCATCAACATATCGAACAGGAGGAATCCTTTTTCTTGAAACCAAATAAAAAAAGAGTGCAGTTTAAAAACAGTCATCAACAAAGTTTCCATTTCATCATCACTCAGGAGAAGTGCTTGCACATGTGCCTTTGCTGGAGGCTTTGTGATGAGATTGCATTGGGATTACAGTTTAGAGCTGAAACAATTAGCAGATTAATTGATAAGTCAATCAACAGAAAATTAATCACAAATGATTTTGGTACTTGATTAATTCTAAGTATTAAGTCACTTTTTAAGCAAAAGTGCCAAACATTCCCCATTTCCAGCTTCTCAGTTGTGAAGATTTGCTGCATTGCTTTATCTTATGTGACAGTAAAGTCAATACTTTGGGGTTTTGGACTGTTGGTTGGATAAAACAAGCAATTTCAACTGGGTTTCAGAAAATTGTGATTGACAAATGTCCTTATTTTCTGACATTTTATAGACCAAAATATAAATAAATAATCGATTAGTTACAGTCTTACTGTATAACAGTTACTGTTTAGATTATTGTTTTCACCAAAGTTTGGAAACAAGTTTGTTTTATCTGAGTTTTCACTTCGACTTAAAATGCTACTTAAGGGATTAACAGTCAAACCACAATTAACTTTTACATGTTAATCTAAAAATGTCACTGTAGTAATGCTCCCTAATGAACAGGTTCTTGAACTGTGTTGATGTCACAGTATTTTGAGTTACAGTCACATCTTCATTTAGTTGAGGGAGCCATATTTTTCCTTAAAGCCTTAGGATGGGAAATACCAAGTACGACCAGTTCCAGTTGTTTTCTGTGATGCGCTCATGGGAACCAGGGACGAGGGACTTAAGGAACTGTCTGTTATGTATGTGAGAGTGATAAAGAAAAACAACCGTCAAGGCCAGATGTTATTTGATGGGGGATGACACAGGCCCAGGGTCAAAGGTCAACCCACACACATATACACAAATGCTCCCTCCTGTTTTCTTCCCTCGTAGCGTGGGAATTGGCCAAGGGGCCTAAAACATCACACCAGGAAGGAGGCGAGAGGTGAGGAGGAGAGGAGGAAAACAGACCAGGGAACACTTTATGAATGCGTGTGTGTGTGTGTGTGTGTGTGTAGAGAGAGAGAGAGAGAAAGAGAGAGAGACAGAGAGAGAGAGAGAGAGAGAGAGAGAGAGAGAGAAAGAGAGAGAGACAGAGAGAGAGAGAGAGAGAGAAAGAGAGAGAGACAGAGAGAGAGAGAGAGAGAAAGAGAGAGAGACAGAGAGAGAGACAGAGAGAGAGAGAAAGAGAGAGAGACACAGAGAGAGAGAGAGAGAGAGAGAGAGAGAGAGAGAGAGAGAGAGAGTTACAGAGAGAGAGCGGGAGAGAAAATAGCTAAAATGTACCAATGATTTTACATGATGAGAAAAACAGCAGAAGTATAAAGCAGTTAAAGAGGAGCCTTTTAGAAGAGCAATGTGTGTGTATGGGAATGTGTATGTGTGTGTGTGTGGGAGAGTTCAGGGAGTAAAGAGGGTTTGTTTGCTTTACACCTAAAGCCTATTGTACATTTGATCTGAAAGAGGCAGAAAAACAACCCGCTTCCCCCTCATCCAGCCCCCTGCCAAACAGATCTTTCCTTTCACTGTCATTGTGTGTGTGTGTGTGTGTGTGTGTGTGTGTGTGTGTGTGTGTGTGTGTGTGTGTGTGTGTGTGTGTGTGTGTGTGTGTGTGTGTGGGAGGAGAGGAGATGTTGGGCAGCAAAGCAAGACAAGAACAAGCAGGAAAGTTATTTATGCAGACCAAGATCTGTGCATATCAAAGCAAGACAGAAAAGATCAGCCCACTTGGTTCAAAGAGTTAATCACAAACACTCTCCTCTGACTGAAGGAGCAGTATTTTTCCCCTTTTCTTCAACTTTACATAATTGCCTTGTGCCAATGAAATACATGCTTTAAAAAATCATTGGTTAGTCAAATTGGTTCCCAAATAAAAAATGAAAACACCTTTTTGTTCTGTTCTGACAGCCTTGTGTATAAGTTATAGCGGATTTAGAAAAAGACGCATCTATGGCTTTACGGTTAAGACGCTGCAAAGTCCCAGGTTCGAGTCCAGCCGGGGACCTTTGTTGCATTTCTCTCCCTCATTTCCAGTCATCTCTCTAAATGCTTAAAAATCCAGAACAAATACTTTCAAAGCTGTCCACTTCTGACACACTCAAACAAAAAAGTACTTTTTACATTGGTGACATTGGTGAAAATGTCATGATTAATTGCCGCATTGTTTAACAAAAGCTTCTTCCAATGCTCTACAGCAGCTGACGGGATGGACAAAAAGTACCCACAAATGACTCAATCTGTGGAAGTACACTGTACGAGTTCAGTAAAGGATCCCTGGATAAACGAAGACAAAGTAAGCTTAGTTCAGCCTGAATAATAAAACACTACACACAATAATACAGGAAATAACATTCAGAGAAACTGTTAGACACAGCAAATATATAGAAAATATTTAACAACAACAGCAACCACAAGAGCCTCAAGATGCTGTAGATAACGTTATTGACAATCCAGAACAGAAACAGATAACATTTCACAAGATAAATGTATACCAAGGACACACACTACCTGGTCCCAGTGAGAACACTGAAGAAAAGAGATAAAAGCTGCTTGTTTTACTACACTGAAACAATCAACATAAAAGACAAAGTGTTGTCTAGGCTCGCGTAGAATCCACTCACAGCACTTCTCACCTCATGTATGCTGATCTTAACAAAAAAAGAGGAAAGACAGCAAAAGACAACACAAAAGAAAGTGTGCGGGGTTATCCTAAACTTCCTTGCTGGATGTTTTTTTTTCACATTTCCTGCACCCAGCACCCTGAAGAATTATGCAGTTGTGTAGGGGGCATCAAAGAATTCAGTTATAGAGAGTATTTTATATTAATATGCATCCACTGTTGTAACAGCTGGTTACTGTTGTTAAGACAAGGAGTTTGGTACATTTCAGCTCATATCTTGTATCAGTTGATTGATTCTGTAGTCTTAGTGTAGAGAGAAGATCATTACAAAAGAACATTTCAGTATACGCAAAGATCATGAAATATTACCCTCCTTTTAAGAAAACCATACTGGATTGAAAGTGAGTGCCACACCTCCATGAAGAGCCAGTTGCTCTTTCCGTCCACCTGACCAGCCACTGTGGATCGCTGTCCAAACAGAGCAAACACTCTGTGTCCAACATCAACATCTGATCTCAGAGCAGCTCATGTCTCTCTAAATATAGCCAAGGGGAGGGGAAGGTTGCACCAAGTCAAGCCAGCTGCTGTGTTTATTATTTTTCTGTGTGACCTTTGACCTACAGGCAGAGGAAGGACTCTTGCCTTTGAAAACAGCAGACCTCTGGATTGCTGTCACAAGAGAGAAAGGAAGAAAGAAAGCAAGAAAGGTCTTGATCCATATAAGATACTGTGTCCAACCTGTTCATAATTATTGTTACAGGCTGATGGTTGTTTTGTGTCTGCAACCAGTGCAGTTGTGCAGCTATTCGCCACAATATTTTTGCATTGTTTGCAACACCTCTGATTCCTTTCTGTTTGTTTGATTGTTGAATGTTGGTGCAAAACAAAACTTACAAAAAGAAAATGGTGGCCTTTAAATACAAAAGTCTGACCCTTTAAATATCAAAGTAACTGGTGTAGTGCTGAAGTAGTTAAATTTTGGAGTACAGGTTGAGTCACTCCTCCAGACGGGTATTGATCGTGAAGTCTATGTGCAGTGATTAGCTCTGTCCGTCCAGCCAGGGAGAAATCCATACAGTGGCTGATCAGCATTAACATCATTTGAAACTGGTTAGGAGGGTAACACACTGGGCCAGAACCACCCAGAACCACACACAAACACACACAAACACACACACAGGCAGTATGTGATTATAGCCCCAGCAGTAGAGATCTAGATTTGGCTCCAGAATCGACCTGAAAATCGAACAACCTTATATCACACTGGTGTTCAACTGGACAGGCTGGTTCAGGGCACGGATACACACACACACACACACACACACACACACACACACACACACACACTCTGTCTGTCTTTGCCCAGCAACAGGCCATGCTGAAAGCTCCTCTAATCTTGTTCATACAGCACTAATTGGCGCCTTTCGGTATACAGTGATTGAGTCCAGCGGTGAGACAGGAGTGTGCCACTTCCTCCTCTAATTAGCCAAGGGCAACCCAGGAGCAGCCAATCACATCACTGATCAGCAGGACACGACAAGATGGAGACAACGGGGGGGCTGCTTACTTCATGTCCATGAGTTTTTTATTATTATTATCATTAACAATAAGTAAGAGAAGTTTGAATGTTATTGAACATCATAAAAAGTATTGAATAAGTCATTGAATCACCTTGACATTACTGATCCATGTCAATTACAGTTTCTTTCTCAATGTCATAATAAAAATAATTCAAAATTGTTTCTGCTGTCAGTTAAATTCATTCAGTCCCTGCTGACCGCTAAATCAGTTTTTAGTGCCACAGAAATCTCTGCCTCATGTTACTTTACATAAAAATGGTCCCAATGAGTTCCACGCAGTGAGGCATACAAATAAATGTGTATATCTGGGAAAAAAAGAGCACTGGTATCGGATCATTACTTGGTATCATCAGATACCCTTTGAGGTATCAGAATTGGTACTGGAAGAGAAAAAGTTGGATTGTGCATTACCATATTTTACATATTAGCAATTATGCATACATATTTTTTTGCATAAATAACCTGACATAATTTTTTGACAACACCAGACAATATCAGTATTCATAGCGATCAAACTTGCAGATCCTTGCAATAGTATTTATTTTTTTTATGTTTTTTACAAATCTAGTCCTAAACATACTGCAAGAACCAGAGCTTCAATATGACCCTGAGTCCAGATCTGATATTTTTCTTTTTTCAATCACATCTCTGCATAAACTGGTGACAGCATCTGTAAAGCACGCACACACAGACACACTTTGTCAGTCTTTGTAATCTCTGACAAAATAAAGTTGTTGAAAGTCCCCTCCAACCCACAGCCTTTCCTACCTGGCATCCCGCTGTGAAGGCAGAGCCCTGAAGTCTATGTAGGTGATCAAGTTCACCTGTGACGAACTGCTCATTCGTTTGGATTACGTAGAAGTCCATCAAGCACTCTATTGTCTAATCCTGCAACAAAATAATGAAACAGTGGCTCTTTGTAAAGTGTTCGTCTGTCCCTGAGTTGATCATCATTCCTGGCGACACAGAGATGTCAGGACAACACTCAGTCCAGTATTCTAGCAGTGATATTCTACACAAGTACACACACAGTCACACAAACACAGTCACACTTGTCTGCTGACGTCAGTTGAGGTTTCATGGTTGTCACTGCAATGCCGATCGACCAGCTCTCAGGCCTGCAATTATTCCCGGCCCAACGCTCTGCTCGCTGCAGTTCTGGTTTTCCACCAAATAAGAGACTAGAACACAATGGATGCTATGAAACACGCTAAAAAGATACAAGCCGGAAACCAGCTGGCTGAGCTTGTTGACGCAGTGGGATTTTCTGTTGAGGCGTGTTTGTTGTAGGAACGGAGAGCAGTGACTCCAGAGACTCAGAGCAGAGGCGTCCTGCGGTTCAGCGGGTTGAGGCGTCAGCCAATGGCAACGATTTGGGATCAAGTCCAGTGAACAGCCACTGTCACGTCAATATTTCCTGTCAGTCCTCACCCGGGGTCAAAATCTTTGGTAAAATGTATTTGTTGTGAATAATATCATGATGCCGACCTGCTACTAGACTATATTAGTTGAACAGAAAGAAAACTGGAAAGATGTATGACATGATCATGACATCACATGCAACAGCTGAGGCTGAATGAACACCAGATATGGACAACAACAGCTGTCTGCGAACATCAGACCAAAACCAGTCACAGCATTGACTGGGAAGAGCAGCGACCATCGTTGACCAGAGACAGGTTCCGATCTCCCCATCAATACCACCACCTGTTCACACTTGACCAAAGTTTCATACTTAGTTCCAGCCTTTGGCTTCAGACACTAAATGGACAAATTCACTGACCCTGATTGGCACTAAACAACATGATTTTCTATATGACTTCTGAATCTACTGTGTTTCTAACCTAATTGATTTTTTAAAAGATGAGGATAATTTGAAACAATCATCTCAGTATTTCCTGCCATGAGACCACTCACAATAAAGTTGTTCTTTATACTAAGTATTCCTGGTGTTTTGACCTCTTCAGACTGTTTCCCTGCTCCATGCACTTTGTAAGTAGGTGACGTTGTGCCAGAAATCCCCTCTCTGCTTCCAGCACACTCTATTAGTCAGACTCTTCTCTACACGTCATCTCCAAGTGCTGAATGGAAACACTTAAAATCGAAGGATATAACCCAATTTATTGCATAAATGGCAGAATATGAGATTGGTCACCCTACTGGATCTGTTGCACCAAACAGATACACTGAGATATGGATACACAAGGCAAGAGATGGGACTGTGACAAATATGGAAATAAGCTAAACCAGATGGAGCTGGAGTCTGTGGAGGCAGCAATCCATCACCACCGTCGGTGTAGGTGAGTAAAGCCAGCTGCAGGGGCATAATGAGACCACTGATACTGTCAGCTGATACTCATAGCTGACTCATGCTCACTATGAGCACGAATTCAGTGCCCTGCCAGAACTAATGTGACTCTTCATTTACATTATGTTGCAACATGCTGGCAGCTTACAGTGGCCTTTGACCTTGTGTAGAGTGAGCTGTGCGTCACGTCGCAGTGTGTTGACACGGGCTGGGGCCCAGAGGACTGGCCAACCTGCTGTGACACCACCAATGGTCAGATCTCATTTCTGAACTGTTGGGGGACGGGCTGTATGCAGACAGCAAGATAAGTCAGGTGATACCTGCGTGAAGACTACATGAGTTAAACTGATATTTGGCTCAAATGTTGGCCTTAAATTAAATATAACTCATCAATATCAGTCAGTCACTGCTATCCTGATCTGACGAAGGTTTCTGACGAGACCCACAGAAAAACAGGCAGCAAATGTTGACAGAACATGATCTTTTCTTATTTAGTTTATTCACTTAATTGCTCATCATGTTTAAATCAATTCTTCATTTAAAAGCAGAAATGTATCCCACAGTTTAATTTGCTAATAGTTGCAGAGAGACATTTTTGAATACTTGTGGAAAGTTAATCTGCCTTTAAAAAGCTGCTAGCCCTAAACTAATTTCATCAGTATGATTTTGAGTTTTTGTGGTTTCAAAGAATGTTATTGTCTTCACAAGAGTTTCCCTGCATATAAAGTATGAAAAAATGAGCACAATGCATCACACAGAAAAAGAGCTGCTAAAGTTACTGCGGTCAGCTGCAGTAGCTGGGGAAGCTGAAAACATTTATATTAAAACTACCATGTTTGCAGTGCTAATATACGGCTTTTTCCTACTCATCACTTCCTTTCAGTGAATAAAAAATATTAGGCTTTTATTATGAAGCAGCTGCAGAAACTAACTTTGTTTAGGTCAGTTATGTTTGGCCTCAGGTTAAAAGTTAGTCCAAATCTGCAGTTGGACATTTTATGCTGCGGATTCGTCAGTGGATCCGTTTTACACAAATAGACTGGATGAAGAGCTGCAGGCACTTATTTCACTGTGGCCAAACCTCAGACCTCCAACACACAGTGAGGGTTAGCAGAGCTGTTCCCTGAGCCTTCCTTTTCCTAAAGGTACAGCTTCGAGTTAAGAAAAACCTGTGCAGCAAAAACTGTCTCTGTCTGATACTTTTCCACCTTGAAAACAACACAATAAACTTTTGTAGGAAGGACTGAACTTTCAGAATTATGGAATCAGTATTGTTTGTGTCCTCGTTGATACACCAACATGAAAGAAACAAGTGTGACAACTTAAGAAAGAGAATACATTTGAAGCGCTCAATACAAAATTGTTAAATGTGAAGATATTAAATAGCAGCACAAATTATCTGCAGCCAACAGCTTCAATATGAAGAATTAAAGAAAATCACCCTTAAAAATACAAACTGGCTGACCTCCATACAACTAAACACTGTTAAAAAACTGTGGTTTGCATGGGAGAAAAGGGTGCTGTTAACTATTCAAACACTGATCAGATCGTCACTTAAACACAAGACTAGGTGAAGTCCTGTGGAAGTACTATGAACTGCGAGGTGTTTAGTGTGTCGTTTCACAAGCAGCCAAGAGCACAAGGCAGCACATACACGAGACATTTCATCACGACTGTCACCAACACGCTAAGAGCAAAACGCCTCTGACCTCAGTAACTAAATCCTGTCTGCTACCACCAGAGCTCTAATTTATGTATTATATCAATCTACACATGGAACTTCAAACACACTGAAGCTGAGCAGTTAGTGGCCCTTCACAGTGTGAGTCAATGTCTAGTTGACATCAGTGAACCACGCTGGGAGGAAGCATGTTGAGTAAGTCAGAATCTGACATCAGTCCTCATCATCATCATCATCCCTGAAGATACAGGTCTACTGATGAAAAGAGCAACAATGAAGAGGACAAGATAGAAGTGGCCACCGATATGTATAAAATCCTCCATGTAATTTTGCATCACAATTATGATATTGATAACCTGCAAGGAAAGTATGTTTTGTTTTAATACAACAAATTACCTGACAAATCAAGATACCCCATGACATTAATGCAAAAATCATAGAAAAACCCCAAATTGCCATAAGCAGTACTGTACAAGTAAAGACTATTTCTTATTATCGATTCTTTTTTTTAGATTGTCTATGAAAGGTCAAAAAATGGTGAAAACTGTTCATCCTACTTTCCCAGAGTCCAAAGTCCAAGGTGATGTCTTCAAATGTCTCGTCCAACCAACAGTCCAAATTATTCAATTTACAGTAATAAAAAACAGAGAAAAGCATTGGAGAAGCTGGAACTGGAGAATGTTTAGCTTTTTTGAAGAATTAAACAAAACAATTAATCGACTATCCAAACAGTTGCTGATTCATTTTCTGTTGATCGACTTATCACTTAATTGAAAAAAGTTTTAGCTCTATAGTCCTGCCCCCACCTCATGCAACACACAATGGCCCAATACACCCCGAGATATCAAAGTGAAAGCAACAATATAAATAGCGTGGCAAAATCTCTGACAAATTTATGTCGTCTTATTTTACAAACAGGATGAGACAAGACAGGATGTTGTATGACAGGACAACTACAGGGGGTGGGGGGATCGGGTCAGGGGATGGCACATTGAGTAACTGAGTAGTTTGAGATAACTGAGCTTCAAAGAGATCATTTTTTATCAGAAAGTAAGTAAAAGGGTGACTGAAACCTCACCAAACTCCCACCTCATCATAACCCTAAAAGCAGAAGCTAAATATCTGCACTGATGGACGCAATTCTCTGCCAAAACTAACTGTAAAAGCTCTAACTTTACGAGGTAAAGTGACGACCATGAAAGCAGTATGTTTCCGTCTAGGAATTAATGGAAACTACACAGGGTGCAGGGTTAAAGGGATTTGGACGATTACAGTGTGCACTCTACTTTTCTCCGCTGCTTTTTGACTGTGTTATTACACACATGTGGTTGATCCATCAGGCCTATAAATATGTCAGACTCTGCGTTCATTAGCAATGTCCCTTTGAAGGTTTTTTATTGGTGGGTTGACATTATAAAGACACTTTGATCCCCCTCCCCGCCCGACAAGGCTGATGTCGTCATGACTTTCTAAAAGGCCAGCTGCAAAATTAGTCATATTTCCTTCTGTGACTCTTAAGACAGCAGCCACTTTCAGGTATACTCATCTGGCCAGAGTGAAATGTCTGTGTGCGTGTAGTTTGTGGAAATGCCTGTAATCCTTTTTAACAGAACTTTTTAATTGATAAAACAGCATTAAATGGCAACTATTACCCTTGTTGATTGTTCAGTTTTGATAATACAATGTGTTTGTCATTTTAAAAGGAGACTATTTTAACATCTACAACTTTACTTTTACATTAATTTAATTTCTATTATACAAATACTATACTCTCAGCCTTCTTCACAGCAGCTTTGACAGCTTAGGCCCCTCTGTACCTCCAAAAACATTTTTCACTACTGCATTTGGCTCTGAGGGTTACCCACAACACAATCAGCTCAATAAAAAAACAAGATGAACAGTAGATATTGTTATTGCAATCCATCATCAAGATTTCAAACTTCACCACACACACATACAAATTCAGAAGATTCTTATTCAGATCTTCATGTAGAACCATCCTAGATTAAAACTGTTTTTCTTTCTGATCTCATTACTGTAAATCAATCTGGATGAAAGTCAGCAAAAATTTATTAAATGAATGAACTGCATGCTTGTGACAAAAAGATCTGATGAAATATTACTACCATATGGTTAAAATATCAAATAGGTCCCCACAAACCCACTACTGAGACAGACAAAGGATGACTGTAGGGATATTATGCTGATGTTTTAGGAGATTAAATGAAAACATCATCAACTACCATTCAGTACACTGAGGACACTTTAATCTCTGAGTAGCACAGACTCGTTGTACTATGAGTCAATGTGTGAACGATAGGAATATCATTAGGAGATACAAATGCAAGGTCACTATAAATTACATACTGAGCAACACCGAAACATTATGTATCTCATTAGGACTATTACAGAAATATCTTAGAGAAATAATTTCAAAACATTATGAAAATCTCTCTCCAGCTACACCTGGAATGAGGGTCACTACAAGAATAGTAGAATAGTGCAATCATACTGAATAATACATGAATGATTAAATTGTCGGTTTAGTAAGTAGTAAGTACTGAGCCCTGACACAGTACAAACCCCTGCAGTAACACTGTGAAAATAAATACTACACCCACCCACCCACACACACACACACACACACACACACACACACACACACACACACACACACACACACACACACACACACATATATATATAATGTCATGACGGATTTCACATTGTTGTTTGTGTTGTGACCACCCATCGCATAGAAGTTTAACCATAGGAGATAAAGACTATTAAGTATTATAAACTATTGAATGAAACACAATAAAAGTCCCTTTTAACTTTATATAGAACTTTATATCATTACAGTAAAGTTAGTGATTTTATTTAAGTGTTGGAAAAATGGTGAAACTTTGTTTAAAAAAAGAATAGACAGCAGTGTGTTTAGAGTTGTGCAACTACAACATCTGGATTAAAACCACATCTGGCCTACCGCCTGCGTTTCTGCACGATGTCGATGGGCCGGTTGACAGCACATGGTGACCCGCAGATATTCCCATTCCTCACTTTGAAGTAGCGATCCTGGACCGAGGGGGCCAGATACACACAGTTAGTTGGTAAACTCATGTTTGTGGTTGTTTTTGTCTCCCTTCTGCTTTGTTCTCCACTAATCTTCCTCTTCCTCCTCCTCCAGGCACTCCGCTACTCCTCGGCTCTTGTGCGCTCTCTCCTCTCCCTTCACACCACACCAGGTTTCCATTGACGCGCAGACAGACGGAGGAAAGCCCTCCTCGGTGTGTTTCAGCATCATGCCTCCAGTCCCAAACAAGTAGAGGGTGAAGAAAGGAAGGGGGATCAAAGCAGTGCGGCTTTTAAAGAGTCATTTCCTCAGCGACAAACTCCTGTTTCATGCGGTTTGGAGAGCTGAACACGGAGAGCTAAAGCTGTTGGTTTCAAATCCACATTGAGGAGTTCAGAGCTGAGCTCTCTCTCTTCTCTGGAGATACACTCCTCCCTCCCTCCCTCCCTCCCTCTGTCTCTCTATGGCTCTCTCTGTCTGTCTCCTCCAGCACATGGAGGCTTTAAAAAAGACATGAACTATTTGAGTGTGTATGTGCAGTACGTGTGTGTGCAAAGTATGTGTGTGTGTGTGTGTGTGTGTGTGTGAGTGGGGGGGCGGGGTGTCTGTGGTTGTAGTAGTTGCATCACGTGTAAGTGCAGTGAGTTTGTGCCGTGTGTGTGTGTGTGTGCTAATGTATATGGACTGTATGTGGTAAATGTGTGGTGTATGTGTGCAGTGTGTGTTTGAGAGACCAGCACTCTGACCAGGGAAACTCTCTGAGGCAGCGTGCCTCATGTGGATATTTTAACTGTTTACAGGCTCAGCAAGCACCCACACACACACACACACACACACGGACACACATGTTTAACAGTCCGAACATTTCTCGCCACAACAGTCTACAATGTTTGTTTAGTTTATTCAAACCATCACAACCAAATCCTTGACCACAATTTAACACTATCATACTCCTTCAGCTTCACATCAATCTATATGTTCTTATTGGTGACTGCCATATACGGAACATTTCCACCTGTAACGGCAGGTGTTGTTGTATAATTCACAGGACAACTCCAACCTGCTCCAGCAGAGGAGCACCAGTCAGTCTCACAGGGAGTGATGGACTGACTGGACCTGATGATCTCACCAACTGACCGTCTCGCTGCTGTCGACATCGCAGGCAAATATTTGTCTTTTGAGACACAGGGCAGGCGGCCGAGTCGGACGTGTTGGCAGGCACATGGGAGAGGAGGTGGAGTGTGGGGGGCTTTAAAGTGTCAGACATTTCAAAAACTGAGTTGGTTAAAGACCTACCAAAAGCGGTGACATGGTGAGGATGCAGAGGCAGAATCAGAGGTTCATCTGAGAGCTGCTGTCTGAACTCTTTATACTCCACTCAAGCTCGAGTTCTAGGTTGTGATTTAGGCAAATAAAAGGGTATGTATTTTTATGTAACTTTTGTATACATTTCTACAGATCTATAAACTGATACTGTAAGATTAATTTTTTACTTAATCCCAACACAAGGTTTTGATTACATTTCACCAAATTCAGGCCTTTACCATACATCCCTTGTATGAACTTGCCTCAATTTGATTTAAAATGCATACTCTATTGCAACTGCAATCTGCTATTGGCTGATTTTTATATCAGCAGGGTGATATCAGATGGTACTGGCTGTGGACTAATATTATTTAATTTCCACACTGAATGAGGTTGAGTGCCAGACCTGGGACGACACTGACGGCTAAGAAATATGAAAACAATTCAAGGCCATCATGCAAAGATTCCTCTGCATTTGTGGAGACAGAAGAAGCTCACTGTCTTGCACAAATGGAATTAAGGGGCCAGTATACTCTGTCAGAACTACTTGTCGGATGGTCGAATAGCTTCGGAAATCTCCCCCCACACTTCTCCGGCATCAGATCAGGGGGGGCTGTGTCCGACCATTTCTATAACTTTCCAAAACTGACGATCCGACGTTGACACCCACTTCACGCCGTGATTGGCCAGCTGTGTGGAGGTGAGAAAGGAGCCATGGATTTGCACGTCTTTCTATAGCTCTCTTTTTTCATTCTTGGCACAACTATTTCTGTATTTTTTCATGTGAACAGCCGAGTGCAACACTATGAATGTCTTCCAGGAGAGACTGTCTGAAAATGTGTGCCGTTATCCCCCTATGACGGCTGGATTTTCACTCTGTTACTGTGTGGCTATTTAGATCAGGTATAAACACTTTTGATATCCTACGTGGTCGGACAACACATTGGGCGAATCACGTCTTTTCTAGTATAACATTACCCTTCGCCTTAGACCCCACAGTCTATTAAACTATTATCCTGAATTACTCTGTATTCTGTGTGACTGTCTTCACTCATACTGGCTGCTATCTCACCTTCGATGGAACTGGGTAAGACCACATGTTCCCTCTTAACCACAACAGTCTGGTATAATGCCCACATCACTGTGAATGATGCACCAATCCGTTGCATTACCCTCATTCATAAACAAGATCCTGAGACACCTGAACATCTTCACTTGGGGGAAGCAACTTGCTCCCAACGCAAATGGAGAAATACAGTTTTTAGGCCTCGTGCTTGGAGGTGCTGACCCTCATCTGAACCACTTCACAGTCAGCACAGTCAACTGCCCTGCATGTGCTGTCAGTCACAGTCAGTCACAGTTCATTGAAGCCAGCAGAACTACATCATCTGCAAAAAGTAGAGATGCAATGCCGGGATCACCCAATTTTGTCCATTTTAAAATCATGACTTTCTTTCGAGAAAATGGACACAACACAACACAACTCATTTAGACTGCATGGGCAAAACTATGCTTCTTGTAAACTTTCCTGGATCCAATTTTTGTACAAACAAGTGCTGACTTACGCTTAAAATCATAGGAATGTATGATTTTATATGTAATAATAATAATAATAATAATAATAATAATAATAGCTCAATTTGTATTGGAACCATTGATTCAAAATCTCCAAAGGACTGAATACAGACAGACAGACAGACAGACAGACAGACAAACAAAGCATTGATTTATAAGTATATCTTTAAGTAACAATATTTCACTCACATCCAAAAACACACACACATGCCTGTCACACCTCCTGCTTTCGTTCACGACTTTTTCTTTGTGTCCATTTTTAATACCAGGAACACTGGCAGGAACAAGTACTACGTTTTTCATGCTGAGATTTCCAATATCACATTGAGATGTTTACCACTGCTTTGATTTTTGTCTTAGTTAAACTAAACTAAAACCTCATACCCCTCCCACTAATGCTCTCCTCCCTCCTTGTGCAACGTGCTTGTGAAACATGTTGGCCCTCGAAACAGATGCAGGGGTGGAGGTTTGCTGAGAATGAGGTGTTTGTGAGGCCGCTGTGTAACCAAATCCACCAGCCAAATGACTTCTACGGTCCAGCTGGCTGCTGGCTCCTATGACAACATTACCCCTGGTAATGAGAATAAGCTGCGAGGGGGGAGTGTCACGTATCTGTGTGCATGAGTGTGTTTGGGAGTGTGAGAAAGTGCAGATCTGTTTATGGTTTTATACTGATATTCAGTATCAAAGTTATATCAACCTTTTATTAAAATATCAGATATCAATCAGGCTGCTAATGATATGATGGAAGTTCAGGAAAATCTTGATGTCACTTCTTTTCAACCCAGACCATATTTACATAAATGTTTTCTATGCTTTAGAGTCCTGCATTGCACATGTTCACAGACAGCTTCAGTGTTGATAAATTAATTGAGCATAAACAGTCCAATGAGGCAATAGGGCTTCAGGGTCTGGGCATAACAGATCTTCTTTTTGAAAACAGGAAGCTCATAGTAAAGTCAGTTTATACATTCTTCTCAAAGACTGACTATGTTTTCTGTCATTTAAAGACAGTAATATATCCTGGACGCTATCCTGGAAACAGGTATGGTGGTTGTGGCTGTATATGTGTTGTATTTACTGCAGTGAGTTTTTGACAGCAGAGCAGAGGCAGACTTGCACCACCTTGTGGAGAAATCTTGAAGGTTGATTGAGTGCATAGAGCAATGACTTCCAGTCTGCAGCTTTTTGTTTCAGCTGGTTGTTACTGTGGCTGATTTCAGTGGTTAACATCCCTTTAACCTGACAGGGGGAGCTTATCAGAAAGCTGCGGAAGTGTTTGGTCAGAATGAAAATCTGCATTCAAGCAACATGTGTACAACAACATGGTCATAGCGTCTGTGAGGTCAACAATAAAAATAACAGAAACAATCTCACTGAATCAAACTTTTCTTATTATGATTTGTTCTGCTTTTACATGCTGTCCTCATTCTGATACGGGACTGATTGGTGGCAATGTGACCTCAGATGTGACGTGATTTTTCACTTCATTTAATTCATTCCAGTGCAACATTTGTCGTGAATTAAGGTCCAGTGTTAATGTAGCCTCAGAGTCTTTCCAAGCCAGCATCTAGTGACAATACAGCTTTAGTTACTTTCACATTGGCTTCAACAGTCATGGTGGTTGCTGCTTAGTTCATACCCATATTTATATCCTCCTGCAGGACTGAAGTCATGCTGCTTCTCCTGCGCCTCCCACAAAACACACAACTTGCAGTTGACCAGAATGTGTTTTTTCAGAGGGTAGTGTTTGTTCATTTTGTTGTTTTTTGGATTGAATCTGTATTTGTCCAAGATAAGTTGACCAAGCATGCTTCAGCGTGTCCATAACAACACCCAAAAAGTTAATTTGTTTTATCTAAGACATCAGATGATATTTAGCCAGATTAAAGTCAGTTAAAGTGCAGCTGATTCAGTCTGCTAAAGGAGGACTAACTTTCCAGCAGAGGTCGCTCTGTGCCTAAAAACTACAGTATGTTTACACAAAGGAGCAAAACAAACACACACATGCAGACACACTCTAAGCACAACCACAGACACAAGGCCACTTATTACCACAGTTAACAATAGAAACTGCAAGAATTTTAAAGGGTCAGTATCATTATAGCTCTGAAATTTGTGTGTTATCTTTAAACTTTTCAACACTGACAGGATGGTATTGAAAAATTCAGGGGGGGATAGTGTGAAAGCTGAAATGTTTCACTTATAAAATGTAACTCTGGCCAACAGACCACACCTTTTCAAGCATTAAACCACAAACAAACATCTTCCATATCACATCTCAATGTCAAGAGCAAAACTCAAGCCTGAATCTCTCTCAACTGGTTTTCCACTGCTGGTAAAACACAACTCCTAATTTGGCAACATGACCTCAAAGCACCTACAGCAATTCTGTGGTGGAACAATCAATATGGATTTTGGGACGGGTGGCTGTGGCAGGGTATGTGTGTGTGTGCGTGTGTGTGTGTGTGTGTGTGTGTGTGTACACGAGAAATGAGAAACACATGTCACATTCACGTGTTATGTGCAGCCAGGCTGGCGGGGCTGGGGAACTATTCCAAGCTCTGGGGTTTTATTTTGGGGGTCTGTTGTGTTGTCTGTTGTTACCCCCCCGCCCCCCCCCCCCACCCCCCCGCCCTGGCCCCCCCAGTCAGGAAACAAGTATCTTACTGGGAATGCACTGGATGATAAGCTGGGCCCAATGGGACTGACCAGGCTGCCTCAGTTAAGGTGATTTGAGAGTCTTAAGCCTGTTTCACACAGCTTTAATCTGTAGATGATCCGGCTATTTGACATATTTCTGTCATGTGTTAACAGGAGCTTTTTTCTCAGGGAAGTCACTCTGACAACTTGCCAAATCATGACGTAGTGACATTTCCAAATTCCGCCAATTTCCCTGACCCTTGAGTCAATTCAAAAATCCAACATCAATAGATGCGTTTATCTGTACGTGTTTGACAGATATGCAAAGTTGCCAGATAAGATAAAATAACATTTGCACACCACAGCATCCTGGAAACCCAAAAGGAAAAAGAAGAAAAACAAAAAGGTTTAGCGTCGTGGTCCGGTAGTTGCTGTTGCCTGTCACTTAGTGTCAGTTCAGACAAGATTCAAGAGGAGACAGTACTTAAAACAATAGTCTGCTTGCAGCTGTGAACCAACCTTTTCCTCTATGACATCGAGAACAATAATATTTCTTTGTCAGTTTTCTCAGCGAAGAAGACAATTACGTTATGATTCTTAGTTTCCCTCTTCTTTAACTGTATGGTTCTTGCTGCGGGTGATGGCAGTGAAGGTGTGGCATGTGTTTGTGGTCGTGTTGGGATGCGTTATGGGAGGCTGAGTCAACCACTGACCCAGCAGCATAGTGGAGAACTGGGCGGTGCCCACCAATCCCGGCCCAGTTTAATCCTTACCGGGACTGAGGAAGGGAACGGGCATGAACACACAGGAGAGAATACACACAAAACACAACACATTGGAACGCACAAAAACATATCTACACATGCACACAATGGGAACATGTATAGAAAACATGTATGTGCTTATAACTTGACACACATGCACAGACTCACAGAAAGCAGTGTGTGTTTGTCATCAACGCAACATGAGTCCACCCCTCATAGTAGATCAGCAACAACAGGCGGGGCTATCTATTCACCGATACCCTCCCTCTGCTCACTGACTGACAACAATGTCAGACTGACAACACACACATACACACACACTGTCAGAGAAAAATGCATTAGTTACAAATTGAGGCACATGCAACTTATAAAAATGTAAACTGTGCATCTGCTTTTAAACTGCTTGAACACAAACATCTCCAGATGATCTAACACTCACTTCAGCGCTCTGTGTTCAGTCAGCAACATTTGTCTCAGGGTCATCGTACTGAAAATATCTCTGGGAGACTTTTAGCAAAAACAGGAAATCTGTTGAATGAAACTTGCCACAAACAAAACTTGCTTCCTCTCAAGAGCTGTTGGGTAAAATGCCAGCAAATAGAAAAACTGTGCAGCTCAAGAAGTAGCACCAAGTCAAACACTGACCTCAACACTCAGGGTGCTGAGCAACACACACTCTATACTATATGAACGCATACAACCTTTCTACAGCTCAGAGACTTGCATTAGCATTATCTTTACAATACGTGTTATGAAAGTTCCTGTGTGGAACATTTCCCCATCAGATCTTCTACTGTTAGGTTTCATCACTCTGATGAACACATTCAGCTTCAATAACACATTGATAAACCAAATTTACCCCAACCTGCCTTTTCTACTTCTGCTACAGTGAATACAGCTACTGCCACACGACAAAACAAAGTTAGGGCAATTATCAGTTTCCGACTGTGCGTTCAAGTCAACATCCAAGTTGTAATTACAATTGGGAAACTCTTTTCCTGAAAGCTCTAATACATCTGTCTTGGCACTTACTAAAACTAAAGTGCCTGAAAACCAAACAAACATGAATGGCTCGTATCAGTCAAAGTCCCTCATTCAAGGTAATTCAACCCAAAGTTAAAGGACACGAAGCCATCTCGTGAATGCACAGTATTTTTAAACCTCATGGCATCAGTGATTACCTAAACTTCCCAGAATGCTGTGCAGATGGAGAGCATAAACAATAGTGATCGAACCAAGAAAGCAAAGGTTTCTGGGTGAGTGGAAACAAAAGTGTTAAAACCTTTACTGAAAACTCACCCTGTTCTGTTGCTCCACTGTATTCTGGTCCATTTCCTACCACTGAGTGTTCAGAAATTGGTTTGGATGGATACATTTGTGAACGGCAGTGCACCTTTAGATTAAAGCACTTGCTCTTTGAAAACCAAAATATTCACGGTTGATGTTTTTGATCATTTTCAGACATCAACCTACATTCTATTTATACTTTTAACCATTATTAAAAGTATTGGCATTAGGAAATAACAGTTGGTGCTCACGTTGCAGCTGATGTGTTCTCAATTTTGTCACTATTCAAAGTGAACCATAAAAGTGACTCCTGAATGAAAATAAATAAATAAAAATAAACCTGCAAAAATCAGTAACAGATACCATCAGTATCATGTATTATCAACAATAACACTATAATAACTGGCACATAAATCCCTGAATGTACAATGTGACCTTGTCTATTGCTGTTGCGCAGACAGTGAAACTATCCCTCCAGGCCAGTGAGTCATGCGTGTAGCTGTACCTTGCAGCTTGTATGAACACTCCCTCTCATGAATATGAGCGCTGAATAGATGTAGGATGCATAGTTTAGGAACATACCCCAAGCACGAGTGTCTCCGACCGTGTCCGAAGCCAGTCGGCGCCCCTTTCCTTGCCAATCGGAGGTCTTTGTTCATTGTCCCTTGAGCTCCAGACTCATACGAGACTCTCTGGGCTGTAAAGAAAATAACCTGCACATCTGAACCGAGCCTTTTGTGGAGATTTTTGAATTTTACAACTCAGTCTGCTATTTTTCTCCCATGAACCACCAGGTGGTTCCGGATTGACTCCATGAGGTTTTATACTGCAATAAACCAAAAACACAGGAAGTTTCCAGGTGAGAGACAAAAACAAAACTGATGCAGTCAGATGGAGGACAGATCTGATTAATCCTCAGTGCCTCAGCACGCAGGAAACACCGTTGAGGAATGTTGCAGAGTTCTTCCACTGAGGTCCTAGGCAAGCCTCTACAAGGCTGACTGTTGTGTGATATTCAATTAGTCTCACCAGAAGGAAGAAGCAGAAAGGAAGCTGTTGTAACTGAGGACTCAGCTGCATTGAAGGATTTTCCACAGTTGTCTCTCCTCTCTCACTGGTTTGCTGTTGTAAATACCCAAACTAATCCCAACTGTGACATTGACTACATCCCTGAAAGGGTCTTTAGTAGCACAGCTCCAAATTGTCCAGGGTAAAGAACATGATCTGGAGAGAAATCTAAAGACTTTTGAAGTAGCTCTGTTACTCTACTTCTCTGTAAGTCACTCACTCTGTTTGCAGGAAAGGGGAAGGGTTCAGTTGTTGCTGAGTGCAATGACTCTGCAGGGCAGCGTCAGCGCGGGTCAACCTCTTCCTCCAGCAGTGTGAGAGCTTGCAGAGTCCCTTGAGGTCACTGAGAACAGCCCACCATGTCCCCCTGGAGCTGTCAAGGAGTCTGTTTTGTACAGGATATCCAATACCAAGATGAACACACAAGTGCTCAAGTTAAAAGTTTTGGTATCAAGTTACAGGCTGATCCTCAACATTTTCAGATATTCAAGGCAAAGCTAAAGCAGTGCTGACCCTTTCTGAGCTTTGAGAGCCTGAAAATATTCCTACATTTAAACAGAGGAACATTTTGGTGTGTTCCAACTTGTCAAAGAGAGATCTGACTCCACTGCGTGGCTGGGGGGTGTTTTTGTGTCTGGCAGAGCTGGCTTGGCTCAGCCTTCGTTGACACGTGAGATCAACGGGCCGCCTGACCCAACACCCTCCTTCTGCTGCCCTGCGGCTACATAATTACAGGGGGATATTGTTAGAGTTGGTGCTGGGCAGGGTGGCAAGGGGGGTATGGAGGGGAGATGTAGTGTATGTAAGGATGCACAGTAAAAACTGCACCAAACAAAGACAATCTCACACAAATATCTTTAAATGTCTAGTTTTGTCTGACCAACAGTCCAAAGATATTCCGTTTACAACAATACATACAAGAAAAGCATCAAATCCTCTAGATAATGTCTATTTTTGCTTGAAGAATGACTGAAACAATTAATCAGTTGTCATTATCAAAATACACTTGCTGTCGAATATTTTTCTGTCAGTTAGTTCAATTAATCGACCAATCATCTCAGCTCCAGTCTAAATGTTAAAATGAAATTATGGAGGAAAAACTGAATCCTTTAGACTAAATATTGGCTCAATAGCCAATCCTAATACACTATAAAACTACGTGTGTACACACACAAGACAGTTCATAAAGATCCTGCTCACAGGGTGACATCCTGGGGGATGCACAGGGTGATGTTCCTGCTACTTTTCAAACCTTAGGTAACAAACAGAAATCAGGAAGAAAAACCTAACTAGTGTTTAAAGAGTCGGCCAGAGTGAGAAAGGTAGAAGAAGAGGAGTGTGAAGAAAAATTTCACAACTTCTCTACACTCATTAAATTTTCACACATTATACGATGTACGTCAGAAGCTAAAACATGGAATGATGCTTCAGCCAATAGACTATTGACTCAGAGATGAGATTACACTCCTGCCATATACACGCACACATCCTCCATCCGAAACCCGACAACAGATTCTCAGCAATTACGTTTTAACCTACAGGAGAAGGCAGTAACATCTCACCAATACAGAGCCGTTAAAATGATGCACTTGAAATAAAGTCTTGAAATAATTAATGGTGTTATTGTAAATGATGACATGTGCCATCTCCCAGAGGGAACAATTGTGTTTTCATTCTAGACATTTTTACCGCTTTACCAACATTCAAACCTCAGGAAAAAATCTTGAACTTCTGTAGTGTCTTTTGTGAGTAATTAAATTATGGAGGGGCAGTATAACTGGTATAAATGGCACACCAGTAGTGATACAGATTTTGCTTCACTGTGTGAACCAGCACCTAGCTATAGATTAAATCCACCATGTAAGTGACTCATTGCTTACAGTAGAGATGACTGGCCATTGACAGCAGTGAGTGCAGAGCCTGTGTTTCTAGCTGCTAGCAATTAAAGTTTCAAACATTTCAGCTTCTGCTAGAGGGACAGATTGCTTGGCAACAGTCAAAGCCACCACTACCACTTCCCTAAGCACAACATGAACACTGCAAACTAAAAAGAGGATGCAATATAGACACAATTATCTTAAATGTGGCATAACTTGTATCTCATGTGGTCGGTACATTTCTTTTTTGCTTACAATACTCATTTAAACATATCAACTGCAACACTGATGACTTAAGTGTATTAAAGGTGTACCACAAATTAAGTCTGGCTGATTTCCTGGTGGCCTAGGGGTTTTGGACAATGACCATATAATAACAACATTCCTGGATCTAGTCTCTCTACCCTCATTTCCTGTCACCTCCATACTGTCCTCTATCCTCCTGTCCTCTATAAATATTGCAAAGAATGCCCAAAAGATTACCAAAAAAGTTTGCCTGATAGTGCTTTGCTCTCCCATTTGAGTTTTACAGGAAATTAAACCCACAAGTTCATCCTAAGAATTTAATAATAATAATTCATTGAGATAATCTGATATATACTGTATATGCAAACATCAAAACTAATAATAATACCCAACGCATTTTTCCATCATTTAAGCTGCACTGGCAGAGCAGTGTATCTACGCCAACTAAAAGCAGGTGAAGTAATTGGCTTCATTTAAAACCACACACAGTACCAAAACATCAGTATTGCTCCAACAGAATAATTGCAAACCAATTCATATTAAGACAGCAAGACACAAGTAATGTGACAAACACTATAGGCCGACGACAGGCTCATGTCATCATAAAGTGAAGCTAAACATGTGACAAGCATGTTGACAATGTGCAGGAGTTTTCTTCTCTGTACGACATAAAATTCAGCCTACACAAAATCGTCTTGCTCTTTTTTTTTTACTGTGATGACGTACCCTAAAAGTCACTCCTCTTTATTGCACTCAACTTGCCTGGGAGATTTCCAGGTATAAAATAATTGCTTGATTTTACTCTTTGACACACTTTGGTTAACTTTAATTACTTTTCTCTGAAAACTGACTGTGAGTTAGATTCGCAAGAGAGCTTTTCTCATCAGAGTTTAATAAGAAATGTGTTGGTTGAACAGGCTTGAGCATTAACTGAATTAATGAAGAGTAATGAGAGGAAGCAAAGGTGTGTGGTGTCTGCGGTAGGCTCTATGCATGTAACCAAAATTATTTTAAAGCAAATGCCGCACTACATCATGTTATAATAGCAATGTTCCCCTGGGTTTTCAGCGGTTCATAAAGACCTAGATTATTTTTTTCTTTTAGCTGTAGTCTTGTGTTTGTGTATGTGAAACTGACAATAAGGAGGATTAAAATTAAAACCACAGGAAAAACACCAGCACTACTGTTGCAAACAGCAGCCGCATGAAAGAGATCTCCTCCGCCTCATGGGGACAGCATGTTAATAATATCAGAAGAATCAGAACATGGTTGAGAAAGCTGTGGGAAACGCTGAAGTCCTCTTAAGATGAAACTGTCTTACTGTCTGTAAGAGCAGCAATTACCCAGATCATAAAGCAACATTGTGTGTGTGTTTATACAAAAAATACCTAAATTTTTACTTTGTTTACAGACAAGCCTGAAAAATGAGGGCTTTAGACAGCATGCATTTTCCTTCCATGCAGCTTTCCCTGAGTTTCCTCAAATGACCTACAGGTCATGGTTGTGTACATGGAAAATCTATTTCCTACGTCACTACCCGCCAGCACTGCTTCTTCTCGCAATGGTTAGTTTCTGTTTCAAAAATCAGAAAAAGAACCTCATAAAGTCACTCTAATACTTATAATCTCCACTGATCACAATACTTATTGGAGTTTTGCAGACATTTTTAAACACCAATCTAGGCATTGTTGCGACAAAATGTAATCTCCAAGCTCGATCTGTTCTGACGTAAAAGAGACACATGCTGCCTATTTTCAGTCATGAGGAATGAGTGAAAAAATGAAGGTACAGCTTTACGTGAGAGCCTTGTGTTTACTGCGTGAGGTGGCCGTAACCCCTCTGAACTTTGTGTCTGCTAAACAGAAACCTCAGGTCAGAGACTAGCAGTCCATCTGCTGCTAGGATCCTTTCTTCTCACTATTTGACCTGTGCCAGGCCTGCTAAATGCAGCACTGAACACCTTAGGCACAAAACAAGAAACTCCCTTTCATTGCAAGAACAACAAGGCCTATTGAGATGACACCCATCCCGACGTCAACAAAATCCTGATTTCCCACAGTTACCTTCCCATCAGACAATGGGGCTTTTTTGCCACAGCAAACACATGACACACAATTTAATGATGTGAAAAAGCAACTTTTGTAATACGGGGAAATGCCCCATTACCTATCAGCCTCTGAAACTGAAAACAATACATGTACTTGAGTTTATTCACAGTGTCAATAGACTCTGAAGATGACCCCTGAATCTCAACTTTCAAAATAAATTTATCTTATCCATGTATGACTACATCTTCTCAAGACAAAGTCATGTAAATCCTGACCACCAATTGCTTCTCATTATTGATACTACCTGGGTGTGTGTGCCAAGGTGAAGCGCCTCTGCAGGGCGATGCTACGGTTCATGAGGAGCTTGCGGAATAGCAGAGGAGAGTGGCGGGGGGAGTTTCGAGGAGAGTCACAGGGGGACATCCTTGGGGATCCGCAGGGCGAAACGGACGTTGACTGCGGTGTCAGCTGGATGGGCTGAGGGCTGCTGAGTGGGAAGGAACCAGCATCCCCAGAGCTTTCCCACAGTGCCTCACTCATGCTGCCGTGTAAAGGTTTAACAAAACCTGATCTCTTACGCTGATCTCTTGTGCAGCTCTCTCCGTCCTGACAGGTAGTCCAGGCCTTCCATTTCAAAGCAGCAGCATTCTTCAAGGGAAATCATAAAATAACTCTCAAGTCTGTCTTGTAATGATGCACCTCATACTCAGAGACACTTCAGATCCACATTACCTTTCTCAAAAGAGCTATCTGCAAGCACTGTTGATGGACACGGACACGAGTGCATGAGTGAGCCCTCCCCTCAGCAGTAAGCTCTGTTTACATAGCACTGAGCCCTGCCTAAATATGGCCAGGCCTGAATTATAGCGTTGTTAGCTCGTACCATGGGTGAACTAGCTGTGTCCAGCACTCCCTTCATGCAAGAGTAAACTGGCGATTGCCAACCACACCAGTTTACATCTGTTTCCTTCCTCAGCCCATCAGTGTACAAACATTAACCAATGATTACAGCTCTGCCTGTGTAGATACATGCCAGAGCTGTGTTGCGTCGAGGGGCTGCAGCCTGGATAGATTTTCATTATGCTGGTCATTGGGGGCCCCTCTCTGTCTAAAAACAGAGCCAGCTTGAGATAAAAGATAAATGGAACCCTGGAAATGTCACTTCAACCTTTAGTCGTATCTCAAGTGAATAGTGCTTTCCCAACGGGGCTGAGGGGTGATGGAAAAACAGAGATCAAGCAGAGTTTCATCTTTGACCCACAGACAGCCAGTGACCCAAACCTCCTCCACCCAAAACAAAACCTTGCGATTTCAGCCAAAATACACAAACTGAAGTCCTAAATCTGCTTGTACCTAAACATTTCTTTTGATAAGTATCATTCTGTAAATACATGTTGCTCCTACCTTACTTCACATACATAACAGTTCAGTTCATTCAGTCAATACTCGTATGTACCTTACGGTAAATTCCCCTCATTCCTATCAAATAGACATGTTCACATTATGTTAAATTTTATGCATTCAGAGTTCATAAAGATTGCTAATGGTTGGCTGTGTGTCAGGGTTCAGGAGTATTCATACTGATGCTTATCGCTAAGGGGCTTAAGATAGCAGCAGACAAAAACAAATATGACCCATACACTGGAATATTTTGACTGTAATTGTGATCTGAGAACACATGCTTTTGTAAGAGCTGGTTAAATCTACATATTTCTGTCTCAGTTTTAAAACTACCACATCAGAAAAAAGATCAAGATAAAAGGACCTGCAAATCATATGTTGAATTTCAAATCTTCTTAACTGCCTCATCAGTTATTCAAACTGTTTAAACTACTTTATTCAAGATCATCTTTCTTTCTTTTAACCTCTTTTTATCCTTCTTTGTTATTAAGATGTTCATTGCTGTACCATCTCTACACTGCAATTATCCTAGATCACCAGTCAATCAAAAAGTGTGACTACAATGTCTTCATGCTAATGTTTTATGTAGATGAAGTCTGAGTTTCTATGGGTAGTGCTCTCTCCTTTGTCAGTTCAATCATAGCAAGATGAGAGCTGCACACACCAAGTGTTTAGAACAGCAAATGTTAAAGCTATTGTTAACAAGCTATAGATTAACTCACTGTTATTAATAGCAATGTGAGTGGGGGGCTGAGTAAGGTGATTAATACATAAAACTATTGCCTTATATATAAGTTATGCCAGTAAAGTATATGAGGAGCTTTAACATCTTTATGGCACATCAGAATCAAAGTTATGACATAGAAGGGCTCTAGAGCCTGAGGGGCCGACTGCCAAAATAGTGATTTAACTTGGGAGGGGTCAGGAGGGGTCACTGCAATGAGCTCACTAATAAAAACACAGCTGTTGTATGAAGCGCTGCCAAATGTGACCAGCAGATGGTGCCCACGCACAAACACACAGCAAGCACACACACTGATGCAGTCAAATGCATGAAAATACCCACACAACATAATCTCAGCATTACAAAATGTCAAATTATCCTATGGGGTTTTGACTCGGAGAAATTCATCTTATTCAGTGTTTTCTGGTATTTGGTGAAACATTTATCCAAGGCACCTTACAGCATCTTAACTGCATCTCCAGCATAGGAGGCCCCAGTGCGTTTTGAACCTCTAACCCTGGAACCAGTCCACAGCTGCTAACACAGTCTACCATTACGCCTGTGACTGAATGAGGGGTTGGCTGAGTGGGAGAAAAGTAAGTTGAAAGTTGAAAACAAAAAAAAACTGTAGACAGCGTGGGCCCAGTCAATCAAGCGGTTGCCATTATGAGTCAATGGGGAGAAAAGACGAGGAGCTGAATCCCATGCCTTTTCTTAAAGTGACTAATATGCCGGGATATGTGGAACTATTCATTTGACTGAGTCACACACCTTCCTCCTCCCACCACCAACACCAGATCAAACACACTCAAACACACGACCAGGGCTGGCTAAGCTGAGACACACACACACACACACACACACTCACAAACAAATTCATTACACCGACAAACTTGCATTAGATACCTGAAAAGCCTCTGGAGTTAACAGTCTGCATACTGCTTTGTCCATTAAGCTCCAGTATCTGTAGGTGTAACTGCATCGTACTGCCTCTCACACACTCACCCAAGGACTTTTAATAAAAAGGGATGGAAACAACCTTAACTACATAAATACAATTTCACTTAATCTTCACACTCCTCTCTTCCTAAGCCAGCAGCAGCTCCTATTGAGAGCCTCTCTTTCAAGGCTATGTTTTTAATAAAAAGGAGAGTGTGTGCATTTTCAGCAGCTAAGCATCCATAATGATTGACTCTTCAGGTGCTTTGTGGCAAAGGAGATGAGACAAAAAAAAGATGGAGGATTAGACCTGCAATATGCACCTTTTTCCACAGTAATTGCATATTATTGTTGAAGCTTTTCACTGATTCTCAGGACATTTTAGGATGTAAACCATTTTAAATGAGTGAGGCATGTGGGTGAGCTGGGTGTGGTTATCAAGGAAACTACTTCCTCTGTCTGTAGGGTCTGTGTGCTACAGGTATCAAAATGACATCCATGAAACGATGCAGTGTTACATGACACAGCTGGTTTTTGTTGCACTTTAGGCTGCTTTAGGCAAATCACAAGCATGATTTTCCTAAGAAAAAGCTGAGTTGTTGATCCACGTGGAAGCACCACTATGGTTTTTTCACCTCTTTGCTGTGTTCAGGGTTCAAATGATTTTAACTTTGACCCTGTCTGCTGCCTTTCAAAGTGCATCTAATCATCTCTATTGAAAGTTTCCTGAGACCATCACATTTTTTAGGTGTATTGATATTGTTTTTCAAGAAAAAGCAGGGCACTTTGATTCTGTGCTCAACTCAGCAGTAAGTGCAGCTCACACTAAATACAGTAGTGTGTGTGTGTGTGTGTGTGTGTGTGTGTGTGTGTGTGTAGGCAGCCTTATGACTGATGATAGTTCATCGAGGTGACTGACAAGTGATGGCGTGGGAACTTGACAAATTGAAAGGGAAGGAGGGCTGAGCAACTAATACATTTATTAGTAAGCATGTTTCTAAAAGGCACAGATGTACACAAGCATTTTGAGAGGTTATGGCTCAAATTAAGCAAAGGGCAAAGTTACATTATATAAAACAGCAGGTGGCAACACAAACACACTCACTCCTCTCTTACATACAAGTACAAGCAAGCATACACAGATGCACACACACTTGTTCCCTTTAACTTCACTGGGGCGAGAAATTGATCAGAAGATGTACAGTATGTTCCAAATATCAAATGATTTCTTTCATAACCACATTAACTAGCAATCTCCACTTACAGTGCTAATGTATGTTAAAAATACAACACATATACAATTGCCACAACATATTATAAAATAGACTTTATTAAACCAATTACTAGTTTTTGTCCATTAAAACGTGTTTTCTTCCAACTAAAAAAGTGATAACAGACAAAATACTTCTTGGAGATAATGTGAGTAAGAACTGGTTGTACAGTGTTCAAATAATAATGATTCAACTGTTGGTCTGTTTCTGCTTTAAAAATACTTCCTTCAGCTGCCACCCTCAGGTTTTTCTCTCACTGCCTCTGTGTGACTGTAAACAATCTGCAACAACTAATATGAGGTTTCACCAACATTAACTGCTCACGTTAACCACAGTCAACAATTAGCCTATTACAGTCATGAGCAAAATAGCTTTTTTTATTTTACTAAAAGGGTCATTTATGAAAATAGATGGGCACTGGAGTAGATATTGCTTTGTTGGGGACTACTTTAAGCCGCTAATGTTTTTTTACAGCGGCAGAACAGTGTATGTGGGATTGAGGGAAAATAAACTATAGTCTCCACACTCATCGTAAGGAAGAAACATTTATTTCAGTGGCTCATTGATTTGTTTTGGTTAGGATAACAATGGAGTTCTATGGCACAGAGGAATAGGCAGTGTCAGGCTTTGGCTACACAGAAAATACTTTTTACAGTAATACAGAAAAGGACTATTTGTTCCATCTACTGTGTGTAATTACTGCACTTCTTCTGTTCGTGTTCTAGGGATTTAAGATGAATATGCTGATAAACTGCTATTAAGTTACTCAGGATAAGTGTGCCTGTTATATGCCTAAAAGGGTAATGAAAAGGTAAAAGGGAAACAACAGATAAGATGAGGTTACAGAGTGAAGGGAGATGCACAGAGCGGTGATAAGCCTGTCCAGATGGAATTGTGGAGTCCCAGCCAACTCCTGGGGGAAGAAGAGCCAGGAACATGAAGAGGCTCATTCTGGACAACTTCCTCTGGAAAAGGCCGAGAGCTGGGATCAAAGCCAGCATCCTATGTTGTAGAGACTCTCACCAGGCTTTCAACATGTTCCTGCTGATCAAATGACTACAGATCACATCCCCCCCATTTATATCTGTCTGTCTCACCAACTCAGCCTTGTTTTGGTCCCTAACTGATGTGACTGAAAATAATAGACTCTAAACATTAAACAGTTAATTAACTAATTCTAAAAATATTTCCTCACAGCAGACCAAGATGGTAAAATAGTAAAATGTTCTTTTAGGCTTTCATACCTTCAATCTGAGCACTATTATTTTTAGATTAATGTTGTGCTTGTTGAGCATACAGATTGTGCTAAATATATTTAAATTAGGGATTAGTCATTCATTAATTTAGGACAGTTGTTGCTTAAGGTTGCTGTTTATTCAAAATGACTCATTCATCATATTTTGCAGTCAACGTTCAGTGTTGAGAGGCAATTATGATGCTAAAGATAATAAAATACCAACAAAGAACACAACACTGAATGTTAAGTGTCAGTACAGTACAGCAGTGATCTAAACAAAACCCTTCTACCGATTTGCAATACTTCCTAATGAAGGTGAAGTGTGCTCTGAGGATCTAGGAGGAAAAGTATAAACGAACAAGTTGACATTATATTACTATACTATGCTACTACCATAAAATAGTCTGGCAGCACTTTTTATATGCTGCAGCTTTATGTCACAGACACTGAAACACAAGAAAAATGTAAAAAAAAAAAAAAAAAAAAAAAACACTAGAAAAAAAACATATTTTCCCTTGAGTCTTGCACATGATTATCACAAACATTTCCAGGTAATTACTCACACCCAGTCACTTCTCTCAGCCATGTGCAGCTCATCTGACCTATAAGCCTGAAGCTCTTCTCATCTCACTAAAGTCCACAACATGACACACATCTGTCACATACAAGGGCTGTCCATATGTCTTATGAAATGCCAACCTTGTTGGCAGCTTCTCAGCATTGTTGTCTCAGTGCAGTTCAGGTTGCGCAGTTATCATCTTATATACTGGCACAAGATTCAACACATGCCATTAGTTCATTAAAGTCATGACTATACTTAGCAAAAAAGACTACCATACCAAACTATATTACATTTACTCTAACAAACTGTGGTATACTTTACTTAACTATTGTCTATTACAGCAAGGACTGTCAGTGTATCTTCTACTGGTTCAACTGACCTTAAAGTTAGGGTAAGGTGAGGTGACTGTGATGATGAATGCCTGGTCCAGACTGTCAAGCTAGAAAAAGACCAAACTATCACATCTTTCATTACACAGCATCCGATCTAACTGTCTGTCAGTGTCTGCTGCATCTCCTAGGCAACTGGGAGCTCCTCAATGGCAAACAGTATGTTGTTATTCAAACAGAACGCCTGCTAAGGCTCTACCTGTGCTTGGTGACCTTGAATGCAACTGGGGCTGCAGCCACAGAGCTTGTGTAGTTAAACACTGCAGATCAGAAGATAATTGTTCAGGTGAAAAAAAGGGGATGAAGGACATAATGTTCAGATGATGTTAAATGATATTATTCATTATATAATTATCTGTAAATACTGACAAGGTCTCTAAAAGGTTTTAGGGGTTCAATCATAATAAGACCCAAGAGGATTCCTTGAGGAACCCCCCTGTAAAGGATCTGCAGTAAAAAAAGAACTAGACAGCTGAGGGACTTTGATGATGGAAAAGTAACAAACAGGAAAAGAAGCCCATATGGTACTTTGTTTGTTCCGCAAACATTGAGTTGTTTTCATAAGAAATTGTCACCACTTTGGTTTTATCAGCAAACACTCAGCAGGCAGCACAGCTAACACCACTAAGGGGAAAAAGTCAATAGCCACAGAGGCTTTGAGCATGGCATGGAAGATATGAGGTGAGATATGATATCTAACAACTTCTTAGTGTTAGGGAGCTTCCAAGGGAGAAATTGTAATCTGACAGACCATATTTCAACATAGCTTTGCAACCCTGGAGTGTCCTGGAATAAAGATGAAAATCATGAACAGTTAAATTGGTTTTATAACCAAGAGATTTCAACTTGTTTGACACATTCACACCATTCCACATGTTTAGAAACAAACCAACTACTGAATATACAGCATAATTTTGTCCTGTCCTATACTATAATGCTACAATATACTTTTGTTCCTGTCAATAAGAGTGCGATCTTTGTCAGCCTGCCTTGTTAAAGAGGCGTTATAGAAGTCCTAATACTCAAGTCAAATTCTGAATATTACTGCAATAAGAAATGACACCCATGTTAACACCCCCTGTCCTAATGGTCTGTCAGCCTCTCAGCAGTTCTGCTCTACAAAGGCAGTGCTAAGAGTGTAAAAGTACGAAGCTATACGACTTGTAAATGTGATGTTCTGTTGCCTTAGTAAGCAAATCAATTGGTGTATTTTCTCTTATCTATCGCTTTCCTAACTGATCTCATTTTACATCACAAATGCACATAGCTGCTCCTCTGTTTTTCACGGCAGTCAAGATATCCATCTGCTTATCACTGATAGGAGATTGACTTCCAACTACCAGCATCCCCAAAGCCCTCAGGCAGCTTCACAGGTCGACCCCACAGCTGACGAGCGACACGTGGCTCCACAAAAACACATCACCCGGTGAGAAAAGACAGGCAAGGACGGCCTACACTGAAAACCTCTTCATCAGTAATGTTCACAACGCTTTGATTACCTCATCCCTCAGCTTGGCACAGGGACAGATTCAGCAGCACAGCAGACAGATTTTAACATTTCTGTGGCCATTTCTGAGATTTCATGTGTTTACTCACAGATGGATTTCAATATATATATATTTACAATATAATTAATTTGTGTTTCATCTCCTGTCCTGTACCACCTACAGTTGTCAGACACAGAAATTATTCAAACAATGGCTGCTCTTTGTACAATTAGCAGATTTTCTTTGTAGGCCTTGACAATTTGCATAATTTAGAGGAGAAAACTCTAAAAGAATCACTATAGCAAAATACTCAGAAACATACATCTATTGTAGACAGATCAAATAATTAAAAAGAAGAGAATTAATGCATTGTCAAGGCATTTTCCCCCCTACACCTCTGAACCAGGTCAAATGTTAACCATGAAATATTGCGCTTTGTAAAGATAAAGCCACTTTTAGTCATTATTTCTGCCGACTTCAATTCAGAGGACAGGAATTGTTGGATTTGCTGTAGTTGTATCAGCACTAAGATTACTTTGGGGAATTGGCTTTATTTAGAAACTGCATATGTTCTTTAATGCTGGGAGGTGGAATATTTCAACACCGGAGAGTGAGGAAAGTAGCACCAGAATGTGTTACTAAAGCTGAGGAGTGTTCATTTACACATGTCCAATCTGTTTCTGTTACCATCCCATTACACTGCTTCATTTATACTACATGTTTGCTCTGTTTGCTCATCAGCAGCACTGACAGGTAGTGAACCTACAAGTTATCAAGGGATTGCATTATGGCATATATCTTACAAATGTACAATGGATGGGATAAAATGTCATAAAAAATATCTCTTCCTCAAAATTACAGTTTATCTGAGCTTCTCCAATCCTTATGTTGAAGTAGAAGACAGAGAACAGAAGGTAGGATCAGCCTAAATCCGGGGGAACATAAACAAAACTGCATGTGGAGAAAGTGAATAAGAAAACAAGGTATGTAACCCAACATTGTGTCACTGAAGCTGCCAGTATCCAACAACAAGGCTTTGAGTGTGCTGTGCTTGTATCTTGTTAATCTAACTCATTTCAGTCATATGTTTCCCATCAAATTTCAGTGCCAACACTATCTTTAGTGAACAGTATTATATGCTGTCCGTATTATTCACAACAAATAAACTGCAGTAAAGGTTAAGCATCCATTCACAAGACACCACAGGGAGAAAGTGCTAATCCAAAACAAAGGGGAACTCATAGATGAGTAAACCTTTTGACAGTCCCAAGGGTGGTGGTTCATTGATAATGTTTCAACCAGAAGGTCACACTTTTGTTTCCAATTCTGGATGAAGGCCCTGAGTGAGACTATGAGGCTCACTGTCACCAAAAGGTCAGAACATTAGGGGGTTCTCAGCCTTTTGGGAGAACAATTTTCATTCCATCAGCAATTTCTCTCCCTTGAAAGTAAAGAAATACCATGACATTTAGAGCCATGTGCCATTTTTCTTCACTTGACATCTGTAACATTAATGTGAAAAGGTTTCTATATTAATCTTACTTGTTAATTGGTATAAAACCAGTTTATTAGCACTGTTTGCATTCCATATTCACATCATTACAGAGGCACTGGAAACATTGCAGTGAATGGTTAGAGGGTATTGATAGTAGTAGTAGTATTGATAGGTATTGATATCGATAGAAAGACTGTCCTTCATCTTCTTTTGAAATATCTTTATGTATATTTCATTATATTCATTGCATAAAAAAACATAACAGCACAGAACAGTTAACTGTACAATTAACCTAATTTGAGCGTACGTAATACCTGCAGGAAGTTTGTGTAAAAGTCTGAATAGACTATTTGTGGATATTGCATTGTGTCAGACGATTTGTCCATATATCTTTAGGAACATAATTCTATGTCCGTATTATGATTCTATTTTATTCTCACTATCATACATATGTTGTAATAGTCCAAGCAGCCTGGCTTTATAATAAATAAATAAACATATAAACTTTAAACTAAAATAACCCTTAAATGTAGTTGTCTTCTTCACAGAAGTTAATTAAGTGCATGCATATATTTTGTATATATACAGTGGGGCCCAAAAGTCTGAGACCACTAGTCAAGATACTTCTATTTTGCATTTGTTTCAAATGTAATACTATTTTTTTCATCACAAATGACAACATCAGCTTGACAATTTGAGTGGAAAGTTGAATCTTTGAAAAATGTACAGGAATTTAATAAAATCTTAGTATTTGGTATGTCCCCTTTTGCTTTAATGCACTCCAGCTGGCATGGACTCCACAAGTTTGAGCAAAACCTGATGACCCATGTTATCCCAGCAGGATTTGACAATGTTCCTAGGGGCTTCTTGTGGTGTCCCAGAGTATTTGGCCTTCTAAGTCTTCAAGTGCCCCCATAAATAGTTAAATGGGGTTGAGGTCAGGTGACTGAGGAGGAAATCCATGACAGTCAGGACTCCGTAAACCATGTACTCACGCAACCAGAAATCCACTTGGCTATGGTTGCTATGGTAACAGACAAACCATGGCTGCGTCCGAAACCACTCCCCCGTTCACTCATTCACTGCTCCCTATATAAAATAAACTTAACAGTTCACTCAATAGTGAGCAGAAAATTGAGATTTCAGACACTTACTAATCATTCTCACTGACACAGTTGACACATTGACAATTTTTTCACGCAGAATTCAGATACTTCAGACATTCAGTGGCAGACAATAAATATGGTTCACTATATAGCAAATAGGGAGTGATTTCAGACGTAGCCCATAGCATACAGAGGTGAAGGTAACAGAGCAGTCATATAGCCAGGAAATGTATGTTTGAGCTGAAATATACGGCAGAGGCATCTTGGCACATTCAACCCAACACTCAACTATATCAGAAACCCATTCAACATTACTGTATTCCTCAGCCCAAAGATGTAACAGTAAAGTACATGTAGGTAACAATGCCAGTATCACTGCCAAGTCACAATTAGTTTGGAAGTTTTAAGTTGAAAATCCAGACAAATGAACATGTTTGTTGCATTGTTCATCGTCGCCATTCTCTTAAATCTAAGCAGATTTATAATCTGTTTATCAAACACGCCATAGATGTGCAGTACTCCACATCTGAACGTTTTCCTAATTTGTCACAATTCTCTGTTCTGAACTGTTCCTGTAAACAAGCATTGGTCACTGGTCGCTGGTGATAAGGTCACCAATGCAATTAAAAACCTTTCGGTAACAAATCCATGATTTTACTGCAGCTGATGCCCTAGCTGATATTTAACATTTCCTGCCTACAAGGCCTCCTCGGTACAACTCCTCCTTCACAAGGAGCATAACCACAGCTTCTGCCACACCACCTGCCACTGTTTGCTCATCATGTGATAGATATTCAGCCATGGATTATTATTATCTATTGATCCCCTCATAGAACCAAGAAACCATAAAAAAAAAATAAACTTGTGCATGACAGGGCTGGAGAAATACTCACACTAATTAATTAATTAATTAATTAATTAATTAAGTATTGCTCAGCATCCACCAAATGAAGTGCCATCAGCTCATGGTGTGTATGACTAACAGTAAGTGTACAATGTAATCTTCACTTTTATATATCTGGTCTGGAAATTTAACAATGTACAGTTTGAAAATACAATTGAACTTAGCATCAAGAAATGTCTTCTTTGCTAGCATATACAACAGCAAAAGAAGCTCACCAATGCAAAAGAAACATTACAGATTTGATTGAATGGGTCAGAAAGCCTCACCTAAAGCATAAGAACTAACAAGGTAAAGCAAGGAAAAGCCTTGCATTCAAATACTGTAAGAAGCAAAAGTGGACACTGTGAAGAGATTGTCATTTCTTGCAAAAGGTAGTTGATACTACACTACTGAACTGCGAAAAAGTTCCTCTAAAGCTGCGCACAAAACCTTGCATGTCTGTTGTATTGTACTCTAACTGTAAAATTGTAAGTCTGAAAACCACTTTATCCAGAAATCATAAAGTTATATGAGGAAATGTGGACTTCAAAGGCCTCAATTTCTTCCTTGTAGTGGCAAGCAAGGGTGGAGATGGTGGATAAAAACTGCAAAAAGCTCGGCCGTCTTTGGTGACTCAAGCTTTCTCTGATTAGCTGTTTTAGGGAGAGGTTGCAGCACTTTATGTCATACTTCATTCCTGCAGGGTATGTTGTTTGTACTCCATACCAAGTTAACACTGTTTTCGGTTAATATAATCTGTATCTGCATTTTGCTCTTAAGTCTCTTTCTGTGCATACAGGAGATTTCCCAGTACTCTCCATATAAGGGAACATGACCCAGCCTTCTCTTAACAGCACCAATTTGTGATTCAGGCTGTTTAGGTGGGTATAAGTTAACATACAAATCTTGCCTAATGCAGCTTTAATTCTGTTAGGAATAAATGAAAACACAGATGATTACTTCAGCCAAATTATAACCATCTCTTGAGGCAAAGGGTGTCATTTGATTGCTGTTAGTGCAAAGCAAACATCACAGACCTACTGTGACATGAATTTGTGAATATAACACATATTTTGGCTGTACAGTGTGTAATATGTAACATAGCCCTTAGCTGTGCTACATTGAGCATTTTAAAACCGAGTCATTAGTATAAAGTGGTACGTGAAAGCCTCACATTGTTTTGAAATGTTGTATGATAGCAACACGATAAAAGGTTCCAAACCCCATTTTATTTTTTGTGTACAGGATTTAACCTCAAATGAGATCGAGGAGCACCATCCATTTTGTTTTTGTCTTTTAGATTTTGCAGCAGTGACTTATTCACAATGGACTAACAATTACAACGAGTGTAACAGGTACTTACTACTAACAAAGTAACAACTTTTATGGTTTTTCCCTTACTATATATAGTATATAGTATAGTCATAACACAAACAAATTCAAGTTACTTATAGTATTTCACTAGGACTGATTCATAGCCCCTTGATTCTGATAAGACGGCCAACCATTAGGTTTGCATTTTTTGACAAAATTACACAAAACTATTCAATAATCTACTCAATTTACCTATTTCATAAAAAATTATCATGGTTTTACAAGACAACAAGAAAACCAAGACAACACAACGTGAGATGGAAGCAGTTGATTTGGCAATGGTATGGAGGTGATTAACATGCTGTAACAGTATCAGGGTTATACCAGCAACAGGGAGACGACTGTTTGCAATGTTTCCCTGCAAGATGGCCAGGCCTTCCTGCTTAAAACAGGAAGATGAATCCTATTCTCTGCTTGTGTCTGAGTAATCAGCACAGAGATACCCCTTGACTCAACACACCAACAGACCAGCATCGATGTGATGAATCAGATTCATTATGCCTACTGCCTCCTGTTTGCTCCTGCAATGGATCTGCTGTCCTTGCTTCTCATATTACCGGTCAAACTAAAGCAATTACAGATATTACAGATTTATTGTTTTTGTGTGAGGTGGCTAGACGGGAGGCACAGGGAGGGGTGAAAGTGAGTAAGCTGTTGCCAACAAACAATCAGCAGGTGAAGTAGCAAGTACCTCCAAAATAGCTGCATTTAAATAAATTACTGATGTTGTTCCCAGTACCAGATGTTGCTGCTTTTTGTGCTCGTTTCTGTAGGTACTATACACTATAGACTGTATAGTTGACTGTCTTCAGGCAACAATGTTTTCATTAAATCAATGTAAATACAACCTCCCAAATCAAAGTAAATGCAAAGTTTGTAGTTGTCCATAGCTGCTACCTGCTTTGTCTTGAGAAATAGCCGTAAAATATCGTTATAAAATATGTTATGTTGGGTAAACATTAAACTTTGTCTCCTCTTGCACATGACCCTCAGTCAAATGGTTAATGTCTATATAATGCCCAGTTTATAGTGATACAGATATGCACCAGAGGTCTTCCCAGGTCCACTACTATCAACTGAGACCCAATATGGGACCCAATATGGGACCCAGGTTGTGCAGGGTCCAAATTATATTCAGTCTACTGGGGTGGGGTTAGATAGCATTCTGTTGCAGCAGCTCTGTGTGTCAATATGTCTCATACCTGAGTATATCCAAGCAAACTAGCTATTAGCTCTAATTCTACTGTAATCATTGCAGCAGAACATTTTTGAGGGGAGGTTGGAAGTGCAAAATATGAAGTGCAGGAAAAATTAAAGGTATTGCTACTCATTTTGACAGAGGTTGCCTTTTAATTGGTGGCATATATAGGTTCAAACTTTTTCACCTACAAAGGCCTCTAGTCTGCACTGTAACCTATTAGACACAGTTTACAAGGTCCTGTTTTTAACAGTATCCGTATTTACTGTGCTGTACTTTTGTATATATATTTTTTTCATATTTGTTTTTCATTTTAATTGTGGGGTCAAAGGAATACTGTCTGTTGTTCGAGAAGTTGGCGATCTATGAATTATCTTTAAAGTATACAATACTGTTACCTTTATTGTTACTTACTGTATATTTGGGATTGTCAGGGATATTCAGTATGTAGGTACAGAGACCTGATCTGAAATTTTAAGGCGATGATTACATGATAATGAAATCTATTTTATCCTGAAATTTTGTTTCAGAAAAGAATCAGAAATACTTTATTGATCCCCGTGGGGAAATTATACAACTTATACAAATTAGAATTGTTGGGTGTTGAAACTGCTGGGTTTTTACACAGGTGTGTACCATCTGACAGCTCTCTATAGTTCATTAAGATAAAAATGGGCAAAATGTAATTTTCCCTCTATCCTACTGCACACAAGGAGCGAAAAAACAAATGAAATAGGACTCATGCTTCAGCCTCTGACAAGAGTAAGGTCAGTGCAAGGGCAGGGATACAAACCTCTATTATATTCACTGAGTATTGTTTGGTAATTCATCAAGGTTTATCAAGAGCAAGTGCACTTGTTTCTCTGATCTGTTGTACCTGGACTGAACCAGTGGGCATTGTTTACACATGGACAAGAAGTGCTTTACTCATCTCCTGTAGCTGTGTTGCTGCCAGATGGATCAGAAACCCTATTTGCTGCTGTGATTGCTTGCTACTCAGAAATACATAGCAGGTCAGCCCACACTACTGGAGATAAAGAGGGAACAGCATTTCGATTTTTCCAAACAATAACAATGAGCTTGGTTGAGATTAGAGGCTTCCCCTTCCTGAAATTATCCTGTGTCCATTACATAAACAGAAATTAATTTCCATTCCTTACCAAAAGTTGCCTAAGGACTCACTAATTTCTCAACTACAGGCTAGGTTTAATTAGTCAAGTTATACTTATTAATCCTTGGACCCATCCTTTCGATTTAGAAGCAGTGAATGCCACAATGCAGCGCCCAAGGACCAGCTCCAGTTTGAGGACAATGTCTTAGTCAAGGGCAAAGACAGGAATACTCCTAAAACCCAACATTTGTGTCTTTTGGTATGAAATGGGACAGGGAGAACATGCAAACTCCACAGTGACCTAGCTGTGAGGCGACAGTGCTAGCGATGCTAAGATTGAACCGCCTGCTTGTGCCATTTGGATACGATTCACTTTTACTCTTGTGAGTGGGATGCCACTGGAAAGATAATAAAAGAAATTCTTCACGTCACAGACAGTGTCCGTTGACTCATTAATATTTTTAATTTCCTGTTTATCTGGCATTCATGGCTTTCATAATTAACTGTTACTGGCTGAATGGTGAAGCATTCCACTGTGGGCCTGTAAGTAGCAATTTTACTACATAGTTTACATTAAGCATTTCAATTTTGAAACATGCACCATGCAGTTTAAGTCAGGTTGCCGATGGATAGACTTCCCTGCTAACAAAACAACAAACAGAGTTTGATCCCTCATACAGGTTTATATATGGGTCAACATCATGGATCACCTAGTAGAATCTGTTAAACTTGGCGAGAGACGGAAACAAAATTCCGACACACGCAGAACTGGCTCCTTTACTGTTTTTTTTTTCTTTTTTCTCCAAATTTATCAAATAAAATGAAGTACAGTTGCCTCTCTTTGCTTCAAAAGTAATTATTGAAAGGTTAGAGTGAAAGTCAGCGTGCAACATCTGTGGATGAATAATGTAAGAGTCATGTTTCTACACACATTTACAATGTATAGCTTTAAGGTAATTTAATTTTCAATGTTAACACGATTTGATGATTTATATCAAAGCTACACCCATGTTGAGGTCTGAGAGCAACATTTATTATTCTTTTGCAAGGAGGAAGGCAGTGGCAAATGGATTCTATGAAAGCATAACAGGGCATCAGAGCAGCACTAAACATCACATCCTGAGTAAAAACAAACAAGTTTATCAAGCAGGCAGCAACAGCAGTTTCCAAGAAACGCCTAACCTGTTTCTGCCATGGGCGACTGGTCTGCCTGGGAAATAAGTAAACACTGTCAATTCTGCATGAGTCTTACTACCAGCTGTAGGCTAATGCACAAAGAGCAAGAAGGCAACAAACATTTTTTAAATGGATGTGCTTTTACATCACAGCTTTGTGTCTAGTTTCAAACATTATGTATAGTATGTCAGGCTGAAAGTTCTTCTACATAAATACACATAGAAGGCTCTTTGGTCTTCCAAACTCAAACATTTGTATTAACTCCAGTTCAGTATTGTGGGAAATATGCTTATTCACTTTATTTCCGGAACTATAGACTATTCCTTAAAAACCTCCTCATAAAGGAGTAAAATAACTGTTTTTGTGTCTGGTCTCAAACTACATGCACAATCATGACTCAAAAGTTGTTGTTTTTTTAAAAAGGGTGAATGTCCAGAATGATAAGAACACTGTTTTTTCAAAATAGAAAGAAAATAAAAAAGAAAGAAAGAAAAGTAGAAAAGCAAGCATGTAAGAGTAAGAGGGAGGGCACAGCATAAAGCTAAAAGCATAATAATCATAAAAATAATGAAAATTATTCATTTTAATGTTAAAAAGAAGATTCAATTGATTTGGATTTTTTTCTCTCTCCATCTCCATTCAATTATATACTGATTCTGGATAATAGTTAAGTTCTTTTAAAATGTTGCCTCTGATTAGTGGAGCTGAATACTTGCTTTTGGGACTTTTGGGATGCCATCACTATATGAGGAATGAACAACAGTAGAAAGCTGAAAGATGTTGTGATGACAGAAACAATCAAAGGGGCGGTGTCCACTAAGAATTTTGTCTGTATCTGTCACATCAGTCTGCTCTTAGATGTCAACAAACAAATAACAGTGCTTTTCAGTGAGCTGGGGTACCTGGTTGTTTTTTTAGGAAAATAATTAAATCTCATCTGATTCACATTTTGACTGTGTTTCTCCTTCATCAGCAAAGACAAATCAAGCGGAGGAGAAACAAAGTCTCTGCTGTGCTCTGGTATTGCTGTAATTACATTCATTACGCATCATGAGTCTGTTTACAGGAACTTAATGGCCTATTACATTTTCATGACCAAATGCAACAAGAGATACATCTAGACCTTTTAAGACATTTCAATGCAACAGCACCATTTTAAGTAACTCATATTTGTCATTGCCATGTGAAGAGAAGAAATCTTCTCCAGGGTTATTCCTCTAATGCAGCCATCCTGAAATCGGGACTTGGTGATTCAGAGTACTACTGGTTTTCATTCTCCCTGTATTTTTGGCAGATGTCTACATGTATGTACTGTATGTGTATACTCTATCTGTGTAGGTACAGTATATACAATTGTGCAATTAAACAAGTGATGAGATAGAAAACACACATATTTTGACACAAAGGGCAACAATTAAATATGAATATGTAAAACCTCATACCATGAAGGAAAATAACATTTATTTTGTAATTAATAGACAACTTGAATATTGGCATTTAATATGGTGGCAGTCTTCATAGACCCATAAATTGTATTATTGAAGCTACTCTCTGCTACAGTATGAGTCCTTTCCAAAAAGCAGTAACATGTTGAGAGTTTTTTTAGCTTGTCTTCAACTTGTCATTTTCCTGAATGCAGTCTCCAGCGTCCTGATTAATTGTTACTGGCTAACAGCCCTGATGAAAAACAAACTCAGAGACTGAACAGTGTCTCCCTGGACCACTGTGATTGTCTTTGGCTGACAGAGTGGAGGAGAGGTGCAGGCTGTTTCGTGTTTCCTCTGTCGACTTTTCAATAAACCACAATGATAATAAATTAATGTCCCGGCCACTGGACGCTCGTCTTAACTTTTTACAATCACAACTCTTTTTCAGATCTCTCAAAGGGAGTACCTGACTGCTTGAACTCTCAGCGAAAGCACTATTGACTATAAAATTGGTCATCGTGGGCATGATAAAGAAACATTGGCTGTACTGATTTCTCAGGAACTGAAGGCTAATGTAACGTAATGCAATGAAACAAAGGAGGGGAAAGTCACATACGCATAGCTCCAATGCAATCTTTATAGTTTTCGTTCTATAAATCCCACTGTACTGATTTCTGAACCAGCGATTTGATTAGTGACATAAAAGCGTGTGTAATAAACTATTCCCATGGTATATTTTGGTTTCCTTTTATAAAACCATTCTGATTCCTCGAAAAGAAGAAACAAAAAATCCTGCACAACACAATGGCAGTTGTCTGAGGGTTATAAACACAGAAACTTAATGGGCAGAATCCATCAGCAGCCTTTAATTTCACTGAAAAATCATCTCCCCTGCAGTGGTCACAGTGGTGTTAAATTATCTCTGTTAAGTAATGCAACTTGATAAAAGCAACATCCACAAAACAACTGACACCTGCAGTTCAGCTCATGCAGGTATATGCAATAAACACTACTACATGAGCTTTCACTAATCCTACCTCAGCGACCTGACAATCCGGTCATGCTTTTGTGTCTTTTGTTAACATGAGATTGGTTAGATAACATTCAGCATAACAACATTTTTCTGTGTCCGATACCCTAGTGGGGAACCCTTTATGCCATTATCGCTGGAAAACAGATGGGCTCCATAGCAATGGGTGTAATTTTTCACCATCCCAGCGTATGAAATGCAAGGCCCTTCCAGTTTCAAGTTGACCATTGGTTCAGATCAGTTTCCTTGCTCACTACTCGTGGCCGGGGAGTACAGCCACTTGGAATGCATGACAACTTTGTAGACCTAACAGCATGAGAACATCCTGTAGCCAAAAGGCCATCAGTTCATTCCCTTTAAGAGCTGACACGCCTCCATCAACAGTAACATGTGTTGTTGAAGACAGTAAATCTCTAGTTAATTCTGTAGTTATTTTCTAGTGTGCATCTGCCCTGTTGGCTTCGCCAGCACATTCTGTGATATTTGTGAGCCTGTCAGCGTGGCCCAGGTTACACATATTAACATGTAGAAATGGATGCAGATAAAGTGAGGTGGAAGTTAGCATTAGAATTTACATTGTGCTATGTCTAAGGAAATAAAGTTGAAAGTATGAACTTTGACATTATTATCAACAGTAGAGAGTTTTGCGAGGTGTATACATTAGCAGAATGAGTACTATCTACTCGATGAAAGCCATAAAAGGACAATAGCATAGCAAATATTAATCTAATGTCATTGTTATTATTAACAGTACATGTCAACATTTTGGCTCATTCATGAAAAAAATCACTATTAATTTTAAGAAAATATCTTACAGTTTAAGAAAACAGATTTCTCCACATAAGAAAAGGTGTCCTTTGTCACAAAGCAAAAAATTAATTTTCATCCCACCTGTATTGAGGGTGTTTTATATTTAAAACTGATCTGAGTCATCTGGAATGATACACAATCAGAGTTATTCTGGGACAAAAAAAAAGACGTATCCAGTGAAAAATAAAAGCAGTGCCAGTGGTGTTGTCGTTGGTGGCTATAAAGCTGGCTGACTCATTGCTTTTACTCCTACCTAAAGCTCAACCTTTTTGCATTTCCACCGTCATCATTCAATGTTGGGCAGCGCAGACGGCATCCACAATGGCAAGACTCTATAGATATTATTAATAACTGATCATCTGATATGTATCATATTGATGTGGCTGCATTGAGAACAGTCAGTAGAATTTACAATCTTGTATATATTGAATTTTTATTGAATCTATGATCTTTACTTCACTTCTAGGTGAGACTGTGACCCTAAGGAATATCTTTGTCTCACCCATGTAGCTTGCATCTATTCATTTTTACCCTGTAATTTCAGTCTAAACAGTAAATACTCAAAAGCTTTTATTCTATCTCTACCTTCTCATTTTTTACCTCATCACAATGAATAAAGTGGGTCTAAGCTGTGCTCACATTTCAGACCTTAATGCTCTATTTAAGTGTTTTGGTCAGATCTGATCGTTTTATCTTGATTGTGTGCAAGTGTTCATTAATGATTTTTCGCTGCTGGGGCCTGATAACAATTGTTCCAGCCATTTAGGGTGAGAGGTGACAAAGGGGCAAAAGCAAGTGTCATATCCTGACACTTCAGTGCAGACGAGCCAAAAGCATGGTGTTTGACAAAAACAAAACGTTTCTCTAATCTGACCCTAACTGTTCTCATTGCATGCAGCCGCATGAAATGTAAGGTAAAATGCCAAGAAAAGACACACTGTATTGTTAAAGACATAACCTTTTGAAAATCCAAGAATATCACACAAAAAAGACTAACTTAAAGATGCATTCTGAATAACCAGATAGAAATCAGATTTGGATTTTTAAAAAACCAACGTAAAACAAGGGGCACCCTGATGGTTAAGCCGCATACCACATAACTCCAACGTCCAAGGTTCAATTCAACCTTTGTTTCATGTAAAACCCGCCTCTCCCTCGACATGTTTCCTGTTTCCCTACACTTTAGACTGTCAAAAATGAAGGCAGAAATGCCAATGAAAGGAAAATATCTCTCTAAAATGTGTAAACCACACCAAGATGCACTGAATATCTGCCAAACCAGTTGCAGAGGAGGACAGTAAACACACATTGGACAACAAAATCCATTAATAGAAACCATCTAAATGGAAATAAACTTCGACTTGCAGATCCAAGCAGGAAGCTCACATAAGTCTAACAGAACATATCATAATAGACTGTCAAGATATTGGGAACAAGCCAGACGAGGTATTTACTGTCTGTTTGAAAGCATGTGTAAATTACAAGAGGAGGTGAAGCAGAAATGTCCTGGGGTTACGCTAAGACATGTACTGTCTGGTGTAAACCCAATCTAGGTCCATCTTAAGCACCTCTACCATAGACTGTATATAAAGATGGACGACATGACAGCTCCTCAAAAGTGAAGCCAAAACATCTCGATCGCCCCCTGGTGGCTGGCTGCAGTACGGGTCATAAACCCTGCTCCTTCCACGTTAGCGGATGGGACATGGACCAAACTAAAAAATTAAAGTACACGTCAAATACATTTTTCCCAAAGATGACGATCACCACTGCGCAGGCTCTGGCTCCAAATGACGTCACCAGCGCAAGATGGAAGTACCCGTATCCAGGATATTTTGGTGTCATTTTTGCTTTGTCCATTTTTATTTACAGGCTATGACCTCAGCACGCAAGCCAAATACTGTACAAGACACATGTTAATTGTGGAAGGTCAGACTTTGCAATGTGAGGATGGGTAGTGTTTCCCTAGAATCTTGTTAAGATGGAAAGAGACTGAATCAGAGTAATAACTACCATGGCAATAAATGTCACATAAAATGAGTTTTTTCAAAACCCACATTGAATAGAATACATTTTTGAGTCACTGTAATAAAATATTAATTTATGGCTTTCTCATTTTCTCTGTTTATTTATCTTTTCTGTATTTTCAAAATAATCAATCTGAAAAGCAAGGCTGTTTTGTCAAACAAAAGATTGTAAAATAATACAAAAAGACTGGCCATCAATCTTTTCACTGGTAGTGCTCGGGTACCAACAAGTAAGGAATGACACACTGAAGCAGAGGGAGCCAGAGCCCCTCATCAGCCTGACTGATGAGGTTTACAGAGCAGTTTACTGTTAGCTAAACCATCACCCACATCTCCTCCATCATCCCTTAAAGTGCACGGAGTTCAACATAAAGCCTAGCCAGAAGGACAGGTGGGCAGCCTCTGCAGGAGACACCCACTCAATCTCAGTGTGTTATTTCATGGGCTTTTAATCCAAAACTCCTGCCAGTACCATGATTAAAATAACAGCCTTCTTTATTTTGTTACATGTCAGGATTGTGATTAATTTCAACAATAAAGAGAACAAATTATTCTGTAATTGCATGTTTTTTCAACTTGCAATAACAAGTAATTGTGTAAAATTGCATTATTTCCAATTTTCCAAGAATGCAATATCAAACACCCCAATAATGGCAGTGTAGTGTTTTCCTCTACTCACTGAGTTATACAGAACTGTGTAACAGGTCAACAGCAGCATGAAAATTAAAAGTCATGTGAACCTGATCTCTCAAAAAGCCTTCTGCCATGTTGACAAAACAAACCTTGCAATGTATTCCCAAGGATACAGGTTATTGGGTGCAATTTATGCAAAATTTCCTCAACAGCCAACACCATCTCAATGCTTTTCAATGCTAAGGGCTAATTGGAGAGTGGGCAAATTGACTGAGTTTACAGGCCCCAAGAAGTCACTTGAAATCAATGGCTCTTCAACACCACAGACACTTCTGCAGGTCCATCAATGGAAACCCTATTGAGCAGACAAGCATTCTTCAAATATATTGAACGCATTTTAGTAAAGTTTCTGCAGACATCAAATAGGGACAATGCATCTACAATTTAAAAGTGGATGCATTAGTTCAACTAAAAAAATGTCTTTGATTTCATTATGACATTCAACATAACTGTGACATGCAGTAGCACAGGCAGATACAGAATATAAAGCCTATATGATGATGTTAACATGTTTGCTCTGATTTGGAAGTTACTTTAAGCAACACTTAAGGGGAATATTGATGACATGAAGGTTGAGAAATGCACTCCACTGTGAAACAGTGGTTCACACATTTTAATGGTATGCATAAGAAAACACATTCCTCTGAACCATCTGAAAACATTTCATCTGAAAACATTTTGTTCTTCCTATTGTATTCCATTAAAATAGAGGAAAAATCTAGTTTGTTATGGTGTCATTTGTTACATTTCCAGAGATCCAACCCAGAAAAACAAGCAGGAGATTTTCTAGAAGATGTTAATGAAAGATTTTAATAAACTCGGATAACGATTTAGTGATTTAGTATCTAAACTTAATGGCATTTAGGGGAGCATTCAGAAGGCTGATATTTGTATGACTCAGTTGTTACAGCCTTTCTAATAATCAACTTATCTTAACAGTCAGTGCTTCACTAACCCCCAGACATTCATCATCTATTTGTGTCAGCAGAGTTGGAGATTTTGGTGGTAAGCAACAGAGAGGAGGCAGAGACTTTTTGCCATGTCATTACAACAGCCAGCAGAGATTGACAACCTAGGCTACATCTTACTATGAAAATAATAACATCTGACCTTAGACAGTCATCAATCATAGCTTGAGTGCTAGATTGGAGATAATTTATACAGTTTTATGTGTGGGGACTGGTGCAAAGTATAAACCTCATTTTTACAGTCATGAATAAAACATACTGTTTAATATGCTTTTGTGGTTTATCTCTTAAATATAGATATCTTGCCACACTTGCCATAGCCTTGGATTATACCCTACCTTCACAGTCAACATGTCAGGACAGAAAAATAAATGGAGGAGCAGTCACGGTGAGCTACATCTTAGAGCTAATTCATCGAATTGTACCGAATAACGAGGTGTCAGTCATCAATCATTGCTCCAATTGGTCCGTTAGTCCGTTTGAACTTTTTCTCCAGACATGTCAGTTATCTATACTATCCGAATCTTCAGAAAACTAACTTAAGTGAACAATTAAGCCGATTTAAGATGTGGCGAGTTTAGACGTTTTAGAGGAGAAAGATTTTACCGTTTCAGCGGGGAGGGCCAGGACATGCGTGGCTTTTTCAGCCCGGGTCGTAGCTTCTCCAGGGTCCGGTTGCGGCACAGGTAGCGCTCGGTGTCCGAGTTGAAGCGCTGTTTGATCCGTATGTGAGTCCTGGGTTGCCGCCACAGGTGTTTGGGCGGCTTGGCGAGCCCTGCTCCCTCTCTGCTCAGCGTAGCACACTCCATTTTTCTACTTTACTTGTTTCCTTGTTTTTAAAAATCGAGTTTTGAATGTCAAAAACGAGAGCGTGTTGAACGAGCCGTCTGTGAGAAACCCCGAGCATCAAACCGTTAACGAACAGAGAGTTGCGCGCGCTGCATGGTAGTGCGCTGCTGTCCACAAGCCGGAGTGCTGAAACGACTCTCAGCCTCCCAGTTAATACCTCTCTCTCTCTCTCTCTCTCTCTCTCTCTTACTCTTCTGCTGTTTATTTTTGTCTCAGTTTATTGCTCCTTTTATTGCTCGCTATGTCTCCTCTCCTGATTTCCTTCCTGCTCTTTCCATGTGTTTCTCTCTCTCTGTCTCTTTCTAATTGCCAATCATCAGTATTCAGAAAAAGCAAAAGGCTACAAACAAAATGTACAAATGTAAGTGGTGAAACATTGGCAGGTTAATCAGTTAGTCAACTGACGTACAATCAATGGACAACAACTTTTAATCTTTCAAGTCAGTTATCAGGGAAAACGTACACGAATATATTTGTCACCAGTTTAATTCACTTAGTATCAATACTTTCCAGGGAGTCCAAAGTAAATATACAAAAAACAAACAATTAATAATCAAGTGTAGCCTACTAGTGTGGAGATTTCAGTTTTATATTTAAAAGCCTGTTTATTGCCCTATAAACCTGTCTAATTGATTTCAGATAGTGGCACCATATAATACTGAAGGCTGCTCTTGAATGTAGCACTTGTAGATCCCACCTCTCAAAAGTCATGCTGACTTTGTGCAACCATTAGAGGCTTATAATGGAGGCAATGTCTGTCATGCATTGAAGGACAGACTGTTGGCAAATTGGTATTTAACCGGATAAAAAAAAAGATTATGCCAACATTTGTGTTTGCGTAGTTTAATGTCCACTTGCTTTAATAGGCTACAGTAGGCTTCATTTAACGGGTAGCCCATAGTTCTTTCATTACTTGCTGGAAGATTTGGCTGAATGCCATACATTCAAATAAATTCAACTTAATTACCATGACAGGAAAGCAACATACATGCTGGGCGGCTAGTTCAAATTACTGGGTGTCATCAAACCCACTTGTGTTCATCAGCCTGAAGGAAAAATAATGGCTGTCATTAAGAAATATATCATTAATATGTTATAGAGTTCACCCCTCTATCATTATTGTCTGGACAGCACACACATACATGATGTTTCTAAATGTTTAAGCTTGTAAACTGAGAAAGAGGAGATACAGTAATGTAGATCTATAAGAGATAGACACACACACACACACACACACACACACACACACACACACACACACACACATCTATGGCCTTTTAGTGACAGGCCACTTCCTGTGGCTGCAATTACCAGGCATTTCTTAAAGGGAAGAGGGCCTCCATTATCACCTGAAACCAGTGTGTGTGTGTGTGTGTGTGTGTGTGTTCACTTACAAGAAAGAGACTCAGAGCAAATCAGCTGAGGTAACTCTGCCCACTGACCTCAGAGAGCTAAATTAAGAGGGCTTTTGTAGTCAGAAACAAGTGTAATTACTGGATTTTCGTGGCTTTTCAACCAGAATTCTCACTTATTTTCAAAACACACTGATTGACAAACCAAATACCCAGGCACGATACCCCAAATCAAAACCAAACACACCAAAACAACAACTCCCAAGATTAATTACAACAACAACAACAACAAAAAAACAGCCATCCTTTTCAGAAAAAAATATGAACTTCAAGAGGCAGCATTTAAAAAGCATATTTCTCTAGTTTAACGTTCGACTAGACACTTCAACAGAGACCTTTACTGTAATGGGTTGCACTCTCAAATATTGTAGGAGTGGCACCAATAGTCACCAGCATTATGAAAGCATAAGAACCAACAAGAGCGGAAAGAAGTATAGTGCATGTGTGTCACTGACCGGTGTTCATCATAACTGGCCAGTGCTTGGCTATATAGTACTTCCAGTCGGTCCAGCGGCAGACCTTGTGCTGCCGACAGCCGCCGGGTGTCACATGAGCGCTCCTGGCAGGAGTGTCTTCTCCACAGAGGAGGCAGCAGCAGCGGCCCAGAGAAACGCCGCCGCACCGCCTGGTGGACCACAGGCAGAGACTCCCGACGACCCTGCACCTCGAGGGCAGAGAGGGAGAAGAAACATGAGTAAAGACATAGCTTCAATGAAACCCTGATACAGAATATACACTCAGTTGACAGTTTCTTGGCTATACCAAACTATACCTGACGCATTCTAATACAAAAGTCCTGCTAGAAATCTTCAGTTTTTGTTGAAACTGTTTTAGACAAGTGATGATTGAACTTCATGGCCATTTCAGAGGCTACAGTTTGTTGTTGGTGTTTCCACTACTTTGCCAACCTGATTTCCATCAATGTGGTACACTAAATATTAGAAACACCTCTCAGTATAATCAAATACAATTCAACAGCATAACAAACAAACTGCAGCCTCCAAAATAACCACTAAGTTGAGTCAACGCCTCTTTACAACAGTGTCTAGCAGAATGGCTCTCGTGTTTGCTGGTCGTCGATTGGCACAATATTTTATACAGACATTCATGGATGATGAATCCTAATGACTGTGATCATCCCCTGACTTTTACTCTAGTCCCACCATGATGTCAAAATTTCACCACTTCAATCTTACACGATGTATATTAATTTGACCATTTTATCATTATAGATGTGTTTCATATGGACGCACAATGTACCCAAACAAGTATCTTGTGCACTTTATCATTTCAATTAAGTGAACAATAACACGGATGACTCAAAACATTAACACATTAATAAAACATTAGAGATGGGACTTTAATGTCCCCCAGAAATTATGAAATATCATCTAATCAGTTACAATTACCATATGTTTGCAAACATCACTGTTGATGCATGAATATATTATGTATACATATAATTTAATAGTACAAATGAGAATCATAACATTCCTGCCATAACAAACTAAATGCTGAAATTATTTTGCTAGAAAAAGTTCAACAAATAACTTACTGAATCAATAATGAATCTACACATATTAGTCCGGGGACATGTGGCATCTGCCCAATCTGCCCTGTGGGTATTGCAGGCGTAGCACAAACACTTTTCACATCTGACACTAAGTAAGTAGTTTGTTTGTCTTCTTCCCTGGCTTTTTTGTTTTGCATGTTCTCCCTGCTAATCCATTTAATATCTGTTGATGCACTGTAATGGATTGCAGCGGTGACAGACGTCAGGCGGAGAGACTGCAGCTTCATCTTGTTGACAAACAACAGTATGGCAAATCCAGTGTGTGATGATTCTGCCAAGATGACCTCTCCCCATTAAAAAGTGTCACATGAGATCAAGGTAGCCAAGAAAACACATAAACCTAAAAATCCATGCCCATTTTGGCCCATGGGCCTCTGTTTCTATGTAATTTGTGCCTCAGCAGAGTTCGCGGAATCGTCACCTCGAGGTTCAGAGAGGTGACAGATATTGATCTGCCGTCCTAGCAGCTGCAGCAGCAAGTCTCATCTTCCCTGTTTGGTGCAGTCAAGCATCAAAAAACCAAACATGACTGATAGACAACCATCATTTCAGACAGTCTCTGTCTGCTATTGGATATTGATCCGACCATTTTCCCGTTTTCTCCACCTGTTTCACCTTTGGTTATTTTCTCCCAGTAAATACAAACAAAGGATTTTTGTATTGAATATAAAGCTCCACACACTTTGAATTGATGCATCTAAGGGTCGGGTTATGCTAGAAAACAAGTACTTCATACGATGTGTTGTCCGACCTCACTGGAAATCAAAAGTGTTTATACCTGATCTGAACAGCCACAGTTGAAGTGGGTGTGAATGTCAATTTGTCGATTTAGAAAAAGTGACAGAAACTGTTGGACACAGTCCCCCCTGATCCTACGTCAGAAAGGTGTGGGGGGAGGAAGTGGACCTGGTGCTGCATCTAAAATGTGCTCTCTGAAAGTTGAGTGTACAGATTTACTATGTATTTGACCTCAGTCCAGCAGGATTTATACTTGTGCTTGTTGAACAAGCAAGTAAGTGGACCTTGAGATGAGCTGTTTCAAAAATGAAGCTCATCTTTTAAGCCGGCGTGTGCTCAGAATAATGGAAAGTTTGAACATCTACAGTTCCATCTGCTGATGAAGGCTGTGTGATAAGGGCAAAAGCTCCAGAACAAATGGACATTGAGTTGTGGTCAAGAACGAACTGTAACGACTTAGCTATTTGGATGTGATGTGTGGTGCCCACAGAATCGTTTTCACACAGAACTCACTTCCTACACTGCAGTAAGTTCACAAGCACCGCAGAAACAAGTTTACTTTGAGAAATCAGGTCATGCAAACCTGCGTACACATGCACCCACTCAGTAATCAGATTTCTCTCCAACCTCAACCTTATTTTGGAGGCATTACTTAGTTTTCTTTTACGTGTTGGAGAGGACAGACTCTGTAGTGAGATCACACAGTTTTTACTCACAACAAGAATGTGGCTGACTTTAACAAATAGTCAAATGTTCAGCAGTGGAAATTCACTTATTTAGATTTCTACTTTGATAAAGCTGGGGCAATCAAGTTTCTCCAGGTTTCCAGGTTTCTTGTTTATATGATGTTTTTCAAAAAGTCTGATTTCTGGAGTAGCTGACTGTAACCCGGTTACTTAGGTGCATGTAAACCCACTGCTGGTTTTTGGTTGACACATTTAAACATCTCGACCTGGATGAGGTAACCAATTTACTCTTTCATACTAAACTGGTTACTGTGGCACAGGAAGATCTTTCATTTAGTTTTTTTATTATCTGCCTCATTTATAGAATATTTGTGTCAAAACAAAGGCAGTAATATCATCACTACTGGACCAAAACTGGTTTCCCCTCTATCGCTGTTTCTCTTGCTGATCTGATATTTCCCCTTGACACTTTGCAGGTATGACATTTTCACCTGACAACAGTCAACTGACAACTTCATTTACAGCAGCACCTTACTGGTTTGCTTCAACATGTTGGGTTTTTTTCTTTCTTTTTTTTAGCTGAATGACACATTTTCCTCCAGCCAATCAGCAGCAGAGAGGAAGCAGCTGGTTGTGTTATCACCTGCCTGATCTCCTACCATGCAACACACAGGGAGTGAGAATGAGATGGAGGCAGTACGGCTGGTGTGCGATCAGATGGGACGGCGGGTGCTCTGCCTCTAAGAACCAATGAGCTGACGGGACCCGTCCTCACCTCGCTTCTCCATTAATCAAGAGTACAGCGCTGTGTCAATGCTTAGGACTCACACTCTCTCTCCAAAGTGGTTGTCATATTTTCAGCACAGTGTGGCAGGACACAGTGGGAATCAAACCCAAAATCTCAGCTGTCCTCAGATTTTTAGATTTTCTAGATTTTCTGCTATCAAACTCAAAACAAATCTGTATGCAGCTAGATGTTCATTCATCTTCCAGGATGATGAGCTGCACAAGGTGACAATATGACTCTATGGAAGCCAATGTCGATCTGCCGGCCGTTCAACCCACCACTTTGGTCCAGAGTGAAATATCTACTATATAACTATTGGATATATGGACAGCCATATCATTTTGTGCAGACATTCATGGTGCAGAGAGGATGAAGCCCTCAGATTTTGGTGACCCCCTGACTTTTACTTTGGCACCATCATCAGGTCATTTGTCCATTATTTTGGTTTATGACTAGATGCCTGCAAAACTCATGACAATCTCATTGACTTCAGCTGTACTTTGTGTTTAATGTTAATTATGAAACATTAGCATGCTAACAATTTAAACTGACTGTTAATTTCTTTACTCAACATACTACATATATATTCTACTCATTTATTGCAGTTTATGCAGTTAGCAGATCTGTTTCAAATAGTTAGGGAGGAATTTTAAATTGCAAGGAAAGAATCCAGCAAACTGGTAACACAAAGAGTTGCAGTTCTTATTGCAGTCTGGACAAACCTCCTGATGGGACCCACACGATGCTGGGTGTGGTCAGAAGTGTGCCTTTATTGCACCTGTAACCACACGCGACAGTGATGTCACGGTGTACTGACAACTTAAACTGCTGGAGGTCAGCAAAGACAAGACTTTCAGGGGGCATTAAGTTAAACTTTAAGGTATAAAGAAACATGATGATCAAGATGATCACCTCTGCACTGTTGTATCATCGTATGGAAACACACTGCTGCCATTACATCATTACAGGTCCTGCACTCTACTACACACATATCCCGACGGATTGTACATTTGACACTAGAATACCAAGGCAAATTTTCTGTCTGAGCTGGGCCAGTTAGGTTTTTCTTTATAGTGTATTATTAGTACAATATTAGTATGATGGGGTTGGCAAAAAGTGGAACAATCCAACAGAATGTCTTCAAAATGTGGCTGCCAATACAGTTTCAGTTCAGCTGTAACTTCTCTCGCAGGTCTCCTTCTGAATTGTATTTCCATTACGACAGTTTGTTGTATTTTTCATTTTGGATTCTGATAAATCTTTTTCTCTGCTGATACTGTCTCTCGGCCACTCTCGCTCTCTTCCTCTCATTTTTGCAAAATCAGTTGATTATCCTGTTGATTAATGTGATTTCCCTCAACTGCAGTTAATCAAAGCTCTTCTGTCACGAAACAGATCCTTGACACCTTCCACCAGTCCTCATCATTTTCTTACAGATAAACACAGAAAATGGCTTTTCATTATTCAGCCTTTTGTGCTCAGAATAAACAACCTGATGGGTGTCAGAGCGTGTTTCACCTCATCAGGGGAGCGGAGTGCTTAATATACAGGATCTGTATGTTGTCTGTTACCAACAGGGCTAAGAGCTGAAGCCTGCCTGCTCCCCATTTGGGTATTTTTTCCCTCTAGAATCAGACGTCATGGTCAAAATAACAAAGGAACCTAATATCGACTAATATCCCTGTGGAGCATTCATGCCATCCGAGGGTCCAACATGCATCCAAAGTTTAACGCCACAGGTATCCCACAATCCACTGGGCTCCCATCTGCCCCGCATAGCATTCACACGCTCATCTATACACTCTATTCCACAGAGCACAGGTGTACAAATGCATACACATAAAGACATTGCACACATACAGTACAGTATTGCTCCACTACACACACATAAACCCTTCACACACACACACACACACACACACACACACACACACACACACACACACACACACACACACACACACACACACACACACACACACACACACACAAGCTCCGACAGCGTGGTGATATAATCAGAGATGATAAGAGCATTTCATTAGGACACGATGATCCGTCATGAACTCATGAGAGCAATCAAAGCCGCTGCAGTTTTCCTAATTGGGGAAATGAATATTAATTCATCAAAACGGTGAGAGGAGCAGAGCTGTGCCACTGATGTGTAATCTGTGTGAGTGTTTCACAGCAGACAGCCAGAAGAAGCCTGTTGCCTTCTGATGCAGAGCTGAAAACATTCACCTGTATATATAATGACACCCGGGGGTGCAAAGAGTATGATTAGCATTGCTCCATAAATAGAGCCAGTCTCCAATCAACCCTCTGCTTCTCAACCCCCCTCTACCTCTCTCTGTAGGTGTGTGTGCGCCATGATTAACTCTGCAGGCAGACAGAAACAGACTGCTTTCAGTACACAAAAAAAGTTAACTTATAGAGGGGTAAAGCTGTGGGGGGTTATGGTTACATTTGTCAGCTGTGTTTCCCAAACTTGTCTGTGTTAATATAATACATATAAATATAAGGCTGAGACAGTAACACTGAGGCACTATTCATCAGTCAGAAATCAAGAGTAAAGCACCACTTGTCAGACTTAGTCAGAAGCATTTTATTTATAATCATTCCAACATTTATTGTACAATTTTATAATTGTTATTTTGATAAAGTATGGATGAAGTGGGATTTAGAAGGATGTTGTGCAGTAGTTCTCTAATGAAGGAACATGAGTTAAAGGACCAGTGTGCAGGATTTAGTGGCATCTAGTGGTGAGGTTGCAGGTTGACAACCATTCTGCTCAACCTCCCCTTCCAGGCATATAGGAGAACCTACGGAGACCGTGAAACTCGCAAAAGGCCCTCTCTAGAGCCAGTGTTTGGTTGTCCGTTCTGGGCTACTGTAGCAACATGACGGGTGTTGTGGAAGAGGACTCGCTCCCTCTGTAGATATAAAGGGCTCATTCTAAGGTAACGAAAACACAACGATTCTTTTTTTCCCCCAGGTGATTATGCAGTAATGAAAACATACTTACTGCATACTATATTATATTCCTGTTCTGCCAATAGATACCCCTAAATCCTACACACTGGTCCTTTGTTGCCCTGTTGATTTTGCTCTGCAGCTCAGAAACAACAAGACACTAACGCTGAGGCCATTTAAAAAAAAAACCAACCCTCCAGGAGCGTATTTTTTTATTTATTGGGACTGTGAAAATGTAACTTTTTCAAAACACTGACTTCATTTAACAGACTTTGCATTTAATGCATATATTAACTTTTTGGAAGCACTTCTGTGTGGAGTTTTAAATATATAAAAAACATCCATAGGCTTAATCTTATTTCAGTAACAGCTCAACTCATTTTCTCCTTAGTTACTATTAGAGCGACCTAAAATAAATGTCACTTTTGTTAAGTCAACTTTCATTTTGTAAAGTTGTGAATTTTGCGCGTGAAGGAAGTTGTACACACCACTGTAACTTTTGGACCTTCTGTTATTTAAGATAAAGATTAAATTCAGAATCACCAATATGCCCTTGATACATAAGTAAATCCATTCATGTCTTAGTTACCACATCTATCTGGCATTTTCATCAAAACAGTCTTTGAAGCAAGATCACCCTTCTGTTTGGGTGAATAATAAAAAGCCATTTTACAACAACTGATGTGACTATGACTATTTCATGATCAGTTACTCATTGTGTATGCGTATGTGTGTGTGTCCTGTGTCTTTATTAATTGCGAACAAAGCCCTGAAGTGAAGATAAAACTTTTATGGATGTGAGGTGATCCAAGTTCAAACCCAATCATGATCAGACAGAAAGACACAATGTGACGCACAGCTGCAGAGTCTCACTGAGGTTTGGATCTTATGGAGGTCTTATCATTAAAGTAAATTACGGACTTGATAAGGCGGGTAGGAGGGATGTGTGTGTGTGTGTGTGTGTGTGTGTGTGTAAGAAGGGATACCATGAATCTTATTTACCTCACGCCAAGACATTGATGCTGGTTTGTTGTTGCAGCAGTGAGACAGCAGCTGAAAGAAAAAACAAAGAGAGGTGGTTTTAAAATGCCATCACTCTTAGTAATCCAGTTTGGTCAAAACTACAAGTCACTCATTATACATACTATTAGAATATGTTCCGCTTTAAGGAGAAGTAAGAGACACTGGTACTGTCTCATATGACAGGATGAACAGAAACTTTGTCTTATTGTTCTCTAGCAAATGAATCATCCATCACTTCACTATCTGCAGAGATTTCTGGCATTCAAAAAACATTTTTCCTGAAAACCAGAATCACTTCAACTTTTGCACTCGTAAATTAAACATAAAAAAATACAAAACAAGTAGAATAGGAAGTGAGAATGTAAAGAAGAAAAATGTGGCCTATAAAAACTAAACATTGATGAAGACGTATTCATATGACTCATCAACACCACCTGGCATTACCATGTGCTCAGTGATGACGGGTGGATCTATGAGCGTGCCAGAGGCATCACAAAGGCTAAAAAGCCTTTCTATTCAGCCAGAAAAGTACACGATGAAGCGTTTTTTATTCAACTGACAGTGCTCAACCAACACTGGCTCAGAGGATGCAGCGGTAAAACAAAATTTAATACAATAAACCGAAATTATTAAACAAACTCAACAGCAGGGACAAAATGTGTTGTCTCGTCTTTAAGTCAAATTAGAAGACATGGACATTCTTAAGTGCTTCATATGAGGAACAATAAATCACACAATGATAAATGGACTGCTTTCAACCTGACATCAGTACAAAGTGGTTCACAACACCTTATATTCAGGCCCGTAGGCACCATTAATAATAATAACAATATATAGCATCTTTCAAGTTACAAAGTGCTTTATAATAAAAACAAAACATCAAAAATGAATAAAATCCAAGATATAAATCAAGATAAAGGACACTGACAAACCTGGCGAGAGTTTACATTTTTAGGTTGATTTCAATCATTTTTAGACTCGATATTAAATTTTGATTAATTTTAGGCCAATAAATAAATAAGAAAATCCTTATGCCCCCACCAGGATTTTATTCCTGGTATTCAGGAGTCAGGTAGGAGGGGGAGTTGATGTTTTAATTCGATGTCCAGTTAAAACTATGTATGTCCAAAGTGGTCAATCTGTGAATTTTTGTCCCTTCACAAGGTAAGTTAATTCTACTTCTTAGGCTAAATAAGGCAGAGATCAATATATCCGCACTTTTAGTCCCTATTGTAGTCTGAGTCAAGCTCCAAAAACACTGAATTGCTACCATCTTTCATTAGACGCCACCTGCCAACAAAATGCCAACTTCTCTAAAACTCCACACCTCCAGTTTGTAACGCAGGCTTTCTGTTAAAATAAAGTCATTTTCTCAGACTTGACAAATCTCCTCCTGAGTCACCGAAGACATCATACAACTTTTCACAGGAGTCTTGATGAGTAAACAAAACTTCATGTGTAAAACTGGTGGATTGCTCCTTTGATGTCCCACCAGAGTTACTGCTTACAAACCAATCATCTCCTCCTCCAGTATTCACTGTGTTGATATATTAACACTGCTGGATATTTCTGTTTACAGCTCTAATATGATTATTCCACTCTGCTGTCAAAATGTAACTTTATTTGTCAATTACAAGCTCCAGTAGCTCAAGGGGACATAAAAACAGGAGCTGAACCAGAGCTTTGTGTACAAGGAGTCAGTTCTATCAGTCATATTTCCTGATGTTAGTCAATAGTCAATGAAGGTCATGGATTATTGAACTTCCCTTTAGGCCATAATAGTCCGTTCAATCTACCATTCAGTTTTATTTTGTACAAACATAATACAACACAAGAATATGGAAACCTTCACAATAAAATGTTTTATTCATATATCCCAAACTGTCAAGTATATCAAGTTGTCAGACGTTCATTGCAAAACAAACACATCTTCATGTTTCTATTAAGGGTTATGATTTTAATCATGTATGACGCTCAAACTAGAAAATGTTTGGCATTTTTGCTTTAAAAACAAAACCCAATTATCTGATTATCAAAATAGTTTCCCGTTAATTTTCTGACAATCGACAAAATCTGTCTAACCTCATCTGATATCTTCAAATGAGCTGTTTCTGTAAATCTCTTGCCATTTTCTAGCCCCTGCCAACCTTTAAGTTGCCAGTATGTTTCATCAGAACTGCTTATCAGATGGTCGAGTAGCTTCGAAAACTGGCTGGCTTTTCACCCACTTTCCAAGTGTGGCCGTTTGGAACACCTATAAACATTTGTCATTCATGACGTGGTCGGACAGCACGTCGTACAAACTTGTTCTTTTCTAGCATCACCCAGCCCTAAGATGCCCTCATCTCGAATATGCTTGATGCCTTCATCCTCGCAAACAAAATGAATATCATGTTGTATATATTCGCAGGCTTTTCGTTCTTATTAAAGACAGTGTGACATTTCCGTTGTTCCCTGACAACACGACCAGTCCTGTCACGTGCTGCTCATCACTTTCCTACTGCTGCTTTAACCAAACATGCACGTCTCCATGGAAAAGCAGCCTGTGCTGCTCACCAAATCCAACAGTAAACAGGACCTGCTGTTCACATGCTGGAAGCAGATCCCAGCCTGCACATTCATTCTTTTCATATTTGAAATGTGGAATTACCCATGAAATATAAAAAGGATGCAGTGTTTACGTGCTCTAACGTATAAATGAAAGTAACAGGAGAGTAAAAACAAGCTGCCGATCAATCATAACTGTCAACAGGAAACTCTTTTGTGACTATCTACAACAGAATCACAGTTTTGTGTTTGCACAAATGAGAGCATGATAATTGATTGAAGTTATATCCAAGATTTGATGTATATTTAACAAGCGGAAACACACGATCTGCCTCTGGGCTTTATTGGCTATACCAGCATGTTTCTACCTCCGCCAAGGAATTTATGTGTTCACTCACGTTAGCTTTTCTGTTTGCTAGTTAGCACAATAGCTCAGGTTCTTGCTTTCAGAACAGGTTTCAATGAAACGTAGCGGAAATTCAGGCCATGGCTAAAAAAACAAGGAACAAAAGGACAAAGGAACAGGATCCAGGTGCAGATCCCAGTATTTCTTAACATTACCACAATGGGCATTTTAGAAATTATTTCAGATTTTCTCTTTTGAGCTACTGCACATGTATCTCCTTATTGTCTATCCCAACCTGTATTGTATTTTAATACACAATAAAACATTTTCTACAAACCCTTTTTAAGCTCTGTGATTGAACGTTTCTTGCCAAAATGCACCTTGGGAGTCATAGTTATATTCTCCCAACTTTTTATCAAAGAACCAGATATTTTCTAACGTAGCTGTTCATTTTTTGGACTGATGATTTAACTGGAGAGAGTTTCATGCTGACAGAGGCCATAGAAATGCTGCAACTGTGAGTCACGTAACATTGTCTATGGGAAAAATGAATGGGACTTTTACTTCAGAACCAGAGGCTCCTACTTCGCAACTATGTGACAAGTTAGAATATCTGCCGTGAAAAAGGCCTATTGAAATATCAGATTTAGAGGAATGTGCAGCCTTGACAGAAGTATGCACTGAGAGCTTTCTAGTTACAACTATAGTGTATGAATCCTTCCATATGCTGTATTCTTTAGATCTTTTACCTCTAAGAAAAAGAAGGCTCAGCTTTCAGGCTTTCCAGAGGCCCTGGAAACCCTCTGCCCCCTGATATTGACGCACCACTACGTTCTTTGATCACATCTCTTCTCAGTTTCACGATGCCTTTTGACAGTGTCAGCCACAGTGCAGCAACAGTACTTTGAAATTTTGGTCAGTTTCTTTTCTAAGGCAATTTTTCACTTCTCAGAACAATGACAGGCTGCCTTTTCTCCGTCGTGAGCTGACATTTGGTTCCAAGGATGAAGGGTTTCTTGTTCAACCACAGAGTCATCATTAATGTTATTAGTTAGATGTGTACTTTTTTCTGCAATGCCAATTTATAACATCTGCTGTGAGAAAGGTCTATTTGAGGGCCTAATTTGCAACCTCTCAGACACTAATGAGTCTCCTAATTAGTGACTCATTAAAGGCAGGTGCATTAGGAAGGTCAACCACTTGAGTCTGTATAATAAAACATGCAAACAGTGCTCACAGCATGTTGTCTGCTATAGCTGTTTACAGTGGCAAATATTTCACATTTTTAGAGCAGTGGCCGTGAAAATTTAACCATTTTCAAAACACTGCGTTTCGTAATGAAGCTCTTGAATGTTGCACACGCGCTTATCAGCTTGAATTTTAACAAACCTGTCTGCCGTGCGTCATTACCACAACGGCATCATAAGACGCCTTGGGTGTTCACTTTATGATGGCTGATTGTAGAATTTAAGACAAGGACGGCGCTGCTGAGATAGTTAATCATTACTGTGCCAGTGCAGGAGGGGTTCAACTCACACTACACACACTGTGAACTTCTGAATAAACTGCAGAGCACGAGATGTCAATGCCTTTGGGGTTTGAGGGACAAGAGCAAGTCATAGTCATAATCAATCTACTTACAGGTGTGTTTCCACTCTACTTCTATCTTTTCTATTCTGTTTAGCTCTCTGCTGCAGACTAATTTCTAATTTCTAGTTGAGTTTCATCTCTCCTGCCCAGTCTTCTTCTTTTTATGATTATGATTAAATTTTTTTCTGCTTCTTCTTCTCACCAGTGATTTCTGAGGAAGTGACAAGACAAATGCCACGTTTCTATCAAATTACCAGTGAGTCACGCAGACAGACAAAAGCAGATTTAGGTATTGGCTCTGCAAATGTTTGCAGATCAAACAGCTTCAAATGGTGATGGATGATAAGAGCAGGAGGCGGCAGCTCAGTGCTGGAGCAGCACGCCATCTAAAGGACACAGAGAGGACTGTCATGCCTGGTTTTCTCTGTGTTTTCTCTTGTTGAATTGATGACGCTGAAGGATTCCCAAAGTTTCCCATGTCAGAGAAACAGCTCTGACAGAACGACTTAAACCCTGAGGAGCCTGCTAGAGGTTCTGTGCGGGGTCATGTAACTGCACTGTAAGTGTGAAGGAAAGCACAGCAGGTACAGTGAAAAGTCAGTCTTATAATTTATCTCACTGCATAACTTAAACTTAAAGGATCACATTTTGAGCCAGGCACCAAACAAGAGCGACAGACGCCACCAGTCCGTCACAGCAGCAGCAGCAGCACAGGAAAACCAACTATGTGCAATGTTTAGATTAAAATATATAAACTTAAAGAAGGCTAAAACTGATGAAATATATAATCATGAATATTTTCCAGAAAAAATAGAGATAAAATAAATGATGATTAAATGAGATAAGTTTTAGCTAAAGCTTCCGTCTCTTCCACTGAATAAGTCAACTGAAGAAGGAGAGATATAATGAAAGACAGAAAAGGATTCAACAATGTCAAACAGTGAAGAGACTCACTGTGTGTGTGTGTGTGTGTGTGTGTGTGTGTGTGTGTGTGTGTGTGTGTGTGTGTGCGCGCGTGGGGGGTTTATATAGAGACAGAATGAAGGAAGCAGATATGGAGGAAGGAAGGAGATAAAGACAGGAGGAGGGAACGCGTAAATATTTTGGGGAAATACATTCCATGTTGGTTTGCTCATGAAACTGAATTATTCCAACAGCTCAACAGACACAGTGCTGCTTACATTACAATACAATACACCACAACTGTGACTGGAAACTACTGAAACTATTGAACATGTGCTGCACTGATCTTACAATAAAAAAGAGGATATCATACAAATATCACAGCAAAGCAAGTCCAGGTGGGAGTATTACAATGATACATGCATACTATGACAAACTTCCATAGAAATATTTCATGTTTTTACAGGCACATCGTGGGAATATTAAAGAAAACATACTGTAATGTAACACAAACACACTATTAAATCCAATGAGTGTATTATAGGGATGAGATATTACAATAATCAATCAGATCGCTGTTGAGTATCACAAACAAGCGCTATATCCCTATGTGTATTCTACAAGGATAGTACAAGACTCCCACAGAGAATTTTCTTTTTCCAGGAGCAAACTGTCAGCCCCTCAGTTTTCTAACTTACTTTTTTTTTTTATGAGAAACATGTACATATCAAATAGATCAGCTGTCTATCTGAGCTCACCAGCCATCATCACAGGGGTAAACTTTAAAGACTCATTTTCACTCACCTCAGCGACCGGGCCGTCCTCTCTCGTGGCGTGTTTTTTTTCTTGCAGGCAAATGCCGCTGGCCCTGTTCAAAGTGTCAGTCAGGTAATGCTGCTACAGTTATGGCTGATTTCCATTTTTATTGCAGCGGGTTAGTTAGATAGTTAGTTAGACTTCAAACTCTGCAACATGCAGCGCTGCGTGCCCGGCCGTCACCGTGACGTCGACGACCGGGTCACATGACAGGAAATGTAGCTCTGAGACGTAAACAATTTCACTACACTAACCACGAGTTCTGCTGAAGCGGCTTTCTGCCTACTTTTACTGCTCAACATTGGCCTGGCTGTTACAGGCGTAAAATGACACTCTGCCCAGTGGCTCCCTTTAATATCTGTCTATCTAGCTATGTCGTTTGTTGGCTTCTCATTCTCAATTTATTCATAATATAAGGAATTCATATTGTTATTATTTTCTACTTCACACTGCTCCTGCCAGGAACTTTGATTTTCATTTAATTTCCAAAAGGTTACAAAACAGTAAAACCACTTTTTCATTCAGCACAAACAGGCCAAGTGATTTTATGAACATTACAATTGAAAGTGGGTCTAAAAAAAAAAGGGTTAGAAAGAGTAGGAAAAAGAGGAAACGATATTAAAAAAAGACGTATCAACCAAAGTCAGCCATCGGGTCTTATGTGAATACATTCTTTGCAACTATCCAGGATGCCGACACCAAATCTCTGCTTATGTGTCTCACTTGAACAGATGGATTTGATTCTGAAGAAAAGGTTCCCTCACACTCACAGATGTTATTCTGTTAATTGGATTTACAGATATTAAGCAAACAGGTTGGGTCAGTACGTCAGACTTCTGCGTATGTTTCCACCGGCAAAGTGTCTCAGTACACTCACAGACGCAAGGACAGCAAGGCCACACCTTTTAGCCAGAAACGCATTCATTCTGACCTTTTTGGGTAATCCTCACTCATCAAACCCTGCACACAATACTCTTTATCTCTGGAGGCTGAGTCATCTCTCTGGGGAAACTTGACATGTTTAAGTGTGGGTGAGAAGACAACAGACAGCAGGTTTTGGGGGAAGGGTGCTAGGCGGTTGTTCTGAGCATAACATCAGTCTGAGTCAGGGATCACAAAAATCAGTGACATGGAAAGGCAAAATAACAAATTTAAGAACAATGTGTTATGGGAATATCCGTTTTATTTCAGAGAAGACATCACCATATTGCACTTTACATCTGCCTGACAATAAGCGTATAATGCACACAAACGACACTGAGTTATATGATAATCACACAGATTTTTATGGATTTACTGCGATCCCTGAGCATAAACATGTCGCACTACATCAAAATTACTTTTGTCGAAATAGTATGAAAGCAGTCTGAAAATGTAATTCTTGACTGGAAGAAGGCTTTGTGCCTCAGTCATCACCAGAGAGAGCTGTAAGGTTGAGGTTAAGATCATTAATAAGATCATTAAAATTAATGAACGAGAGCAGCTTTGCCACACAGATGAAATTCGGAGGATTATGTGTCAACTTTGTATGTAAAGAGACATCCAGAGTGAAAACTGTTTTGTCTTTGAGCTGCATTTGTTGGCATTATTTCAAGGTACAACGAAGTCTTCATATGTTACCTTCCAATTTTTTGGTTTTGATCTCTTTCCTTGGTTAGATGGCTCTTAATGTTTCTATCAAATTGTGTTTTTTCACTGTTCCTGCTGAAATTTAACTCAACCAAAGTTTATTTCTGCATCTGAAAACTGGACTACAATCTGCACTTGAGGCCAGGGAAGAGATTATTTATACATCATATATGGCAATAAATAACATTATACAAATTATATTTCACATACATACTTACACAAGTGCCACATACATTCCAACTGGCCAAAAAGGCATTTGCACATGCAGATAATACTTTCAACACTGGAAATACATCTTTCTGTGCACTGCTGATGACACAAATCCCCAAATCATCATGGAAACTTCAAATGCACTGTAATCTTGTTACATGTAAGAGTGCAATTATGCATTGTAAGAGCTTATGAGGATATACATCACCAATTTGGGAAACATTGCATTTACATTTGTACCTTTTAGGCTTATTCTCTTTTCAAAAGAAACTATGGAGAAAGAGTTAATGCAACAGTTGATGAAGCTTCAGAGTGTAAATCAGCAGAATTAAAAGCAGCCAAATAAGTAGGTCAATGGTCAAAGCTGAGGCACAAATACTCCACTGTCATTGACAAAAGTGCTTCGTAAAGAAGTTAGGGCCTGAGAGAAAAACACAAAACTTGTCTTTTTCTTTACTCGTGTGTGTTTTTCTGTCCAGAAACATCAGAGTTGTACAGCAGATCGAACTCCTCCTGGACTTCAGTGTCCGATGAAGTCTCCTCTGTCATTTTGAGTACTGCGCGAACGGAGACTCCTCGTTCACTTTGCCCTGGAGAGATGAAAGGAAACAGCAAAGGGGTTAAAAGGAACAAAACATATGCATAATAATCTGCAACCAGTTAAAATTCAAAAGTGATTCAGCAATAAGGCATTTTTATTTATATATCCCATCATGCACTGGACTAACAAATTCTGGTTTATGATTGGACAGAACCAAGGTCAATAAGAGTTCTTAGAAAATCAAGGTTTGGTCAGCAATATGGCACTGACTGGGCCGGTCTTTTACCCCTTTGTCTTGACCGTCTTTACCAACGGTCAATATCATTTCCTGTTTCCTGATTTATTTTCTGCTTTCTTACTTCTCTACAGTGTTTTATTTTAACTAAGTAACTAACTATGCTCATGACGAGAAAGAAACAAGAAGGAGCTAGTTAAATATATAAATATAAAAATACTTAATACTAACTCTGACCAAACTTTGATTTTCCAAGAGCTCTGAATTGACTTGGGTTCTGTCCAATCCCAAAAACAAATTGTTGCCCCTACCTTTTCCCTTTTGTTAAAGGTTGTGTTTTCAGTTTTGTTAATATGTTTCATGAAATGTTGTGTTTTGCACCATAGAGCCTCTTTAGTTTGACAACCAACTGACTTAAAATCAAGTGTCTGTGCCCATGCAAATGTTAATTTGGTGAATGTTTAAAACAGAGATGTGTTTGATTCTGTCTGGAAGCTCCACAAGCAAGAAAAATAAAGATTTTAACTAAATAACACTTATATACAGTTGTTATATAATAACATTACTAATTATAATAATTACTAATTAATAACAGTTGCCTTTTAAAATACAGATAATACTGTCACTTATTAAACCTGCAAGTTCAGTGCTCAGTTTGCGAAATCAGCTGTTTTTGTGTTGGGACCCATATGTTGTTGGCCACGTATTATACATGCTGCTGAGTATGTTCATATGCAGTACACGCTGTCCTAACGCAACACAACGTCCTGGAAGCTTTTTACAGAGGCCACAGTCCTGTTGCAAAAAAGATTTATAGCTGGTGACAGTAGCTATATTGTACAGAGTATTTCGCTTTCGTCTCTGGAGAGAAATCTCCCTGTTTTTCACACGGTTGAGACCTGACCAGCTTGGCTGCATTTTCTCGTAAAATGACACCTGGATGACTCCAGGATGCTGAGAGTGTCTGAATACTTGCTGACACACTGATGGAAAGCTAATGATAAGCTTTCACTTCTGAAGAAAGGGCTTATTCATCACATGCTCACCACACACTGTTTTTGAGACTTTTTCACACACTGACATCCAGTCAGGCTTCCTGTTTGCACAAAAGAGAGAGCAGCTAACCACTGTGCTCACTACTGAGGTGAAGAGGGAGAAAATGACACATAGTAGTTGTGAATGTTTTACATGCTAGCCCTTAAACACTGCCATGGTTGACAGTTCAATTCCCTGTGGAACAGGACGGTGTACCGCTGCCACACACACCTTGTTTGAATCATATTATACATAATTGTCAGCAAGTGTTGCCCCCTGCTGGTGGCACACACCAGCCAGAACCTCACTATATTCTTGTCATATCAACAGTGTTTACTGTGTATTCTTCTTGGCTGTTATTCTCATTCAACCTATGTGTTAGCTTCCATCTTTGCTTGGAGAGTGCCAGCATGTGCATGTGCATACCTCATGTAAATGAGGTTACAATGGCTCAAAATGTCCAAGAGTTTATAGAACCTTGTGTCACGTCAGAATGTCATGTGTACAAGAATTTCACTTTGAATATAAAACAATACTCTACAGCCTCGTTAGGCGCTCTGTGAGGTTGTACTTCAGCACAGTGGTACGTTGACCTACATGCAAACGTCAGAATGCTAACATGCTCACAACGGCAATGCTAAAGTGCTGATATTTAGCAGTTGATACACTGCTAAAATTGCTAAAAACAAATGAATAACCTTTTTCAGTCTCATCCAAATGTGTTATTTACCCAATTTGGTAAAGACTAGATTTACCAGTTTAAAAGTGGAATAGAAAAAAATCAGTTTAAAAATGTAAAAATCTGTTTAAAATCAGTTTAAACTTCAGGTTCTTCTTTTCTAACTGACCATCGGCACATCTTCAAGCCTCTCAAAGTTGGACCTCGGTGATCGGATACATTTCACGGTGGCAACCACCAGCACGAGGACGAGGACGATACAGAAGATGCAAAGGATGGCCACCAGGCCGGGATTTGCTGCAAAGTCACCTTTTCCCCAGTTGTGTGAAAGACCTGAGGGTGAAACAAACAAAAGAGTTACCTTCAAAACTACTCTACAAACTGCTACTGTAAAAAAGGGTGTTGAAAAGGAAAGAATTACAACTTCAAACACACCAGTAGAGGGCACTCAAAGGGCAAAATGTGATCAATACAGTACGTGCTATCCTGCCACCAGCAGTGTTCGATTGAACATTCGGTTGCTATGGTAACCACTACTGACAGTGTTCCATAGCAACTGACATTGTTACATCCACCATTTTGTCGGATCTGAGACTACTGACAAGCATCTTTTATATTCTCCCCAATACCCTTGTTGTGGGTTTATTACAGCTGTTTAGTGAATCATTTAGTAGGATTTAGTTCCCTGCAATCAGTTTACTGCTAACCAGACTAGCCACTCTACTAGCTGTCTGAGGCTAATGTGTTGCTAATACAACATAAATGTTCATTTAAAGCCGGGCTGACTTCTGTGTATTTGACTCTTTTTACTTGTATTGTTTAGGACTTAATGTTGATCTTTACAAGTAATTTTTTTTGTTTCTTCCTTGCATGAGTGACAATGTAACTAATTTGACAGTCTATACATTGAATCCAGTTTCCTTGTTAGAGTACTAACTTTCTTTTTTTCCTTTTTTCTTTTTTTTTTACATCACCTTGGCACCTTGTTTGTGGTATCTCATCATCTCAAGTTTGTTATCTCGTTGCATAGCTGAGTTTTTAATTTTGTCCTGTTCTTAGAGGTGTAGACTCTTTAGGTCTAGACTGTCCTCTGATTCAGAATACAGAATAAACCCTCCAACCCTCAGCTCTGACAGTAATCTGACCTAGGCCGGTTGTGTTTACAGTGGTGGTTGCAGTGACATTTGGTGATTCTGATGCTGGTGGGAGTGTCGTTCCTTGGGAAACCGTCTCATTGGACATCTGGTTGGTTGTAGCAGTCTGAGGAGGAGGGCTGGGATGTGTTTCTCCTGTCCCGTTTGTGTGTGGTGTTTGTGGGGAAGTCGAGGGCGAAGGTAACGATGACACTTTTTCTGAAGTGACTGCTGTTGTACTCTGCTGTGTGTTGCTGGTGGTTTTCACCATGGATACAGTGACATTTATCTCAGCCAAAGTGGTGTGGTTTGTAACACTTGGGTTCATCTCTGATGTCTGTTTAGCTGGAGACGAAGTTGTAGCGTCTGCAAAGGAACAAACTGCATGAAAAACGGATGATGCACTGCATTGACTCCTGATCAAGATAAGGATAGTGGAGAGTGTTGACAACAAAGCAGATATTTTAAACTAACAGCAGAGGCAAAGCTGGGAATTATGTGTCCTATGCACAGAAGGTGACTATGGGCCCACTTCCACTTTAGATTAGCTTCATTTGATGCTACAGCATGCACATACACAGTACTGCACTTGGACACTCCCCAGTTTTTCCCTCTCATGTATCACATTTGAGTCACAAAGCTAAGCATCCTATTTTCCTACATATATATACTGGGCTCAGGCAATCTGCACCACGCCCCACCGGCCACAAATAAATTATAATCAAATATTTCAAATGATCTTTTTAAGCATTTTAATATGACTTCAAATGAAGATATGCGGTATGAAATTAACAGCAAAAATGTGTCTACTTTGTATTGTCTTTTCTAAAGGGTGCCGTCGCAGCCATGCAATACACACTAATTGAACACACCCTCCCCCTGCTCCCGTCTCCATCTAATACAGTAAACGAGAGCAAAAAGGAAGCCTTTAAATCCACAATTAAATTTGAGCTTTATCTTGTTGGTCTTGTTGATACGGTTTTGTCGAAATTTTATCCAAAGCATGTTGTAAAAGCAGAGCAGTATGGAATCAAAGCATAAACTAAAAGGTACTTGTAGTCTAGATAACTCAAGGGCCCTCCTTCAGGTTGGGGCCCTGTTTAACACAGCAGCCAGTTGCTACTTGCAGTAGTGTTAATGTTTAAAGTTCACTCTTGACCTTGGAAACAGCATTTGACACCTCAAGTCCATTTAGTAGCGACTGTAGGGCTTTAAATCATATCATTAATATTGAATATACATATACTGTTATGCTGTGATATGATCAAAGCTCCAGCACAGCTCCTGTACTAAATGGACCTTGAGGTGAGACTGCTGCTGTTTCAGGGACAGGAATTAACTTTGAATCTCAGACTTTTAAGTGCTTAAATGTCCCCAGGAAAAAACCAAATGTGACTATCTACATTTCCACGACAACTGAACAAACTCCATCTGCTGATGAAGACTGTGTGATGTGATCAAAAGCTCCATAACAGTTGCTTAATGGACCTTGAGGTGAGATTGTTTGGTCGACTAATGAATCTCTTTTTCGTGTCATTAAGGCAGCGCTCAGTTTGAGGTTCAGGTGAGGCTGCACCGTGTTTAATAAGCAGACTTAAAAGTCTGTCAGGTAATGATTTGTGTTTACTGGTGATGCAGACGAACAGATGGCATTGTGTACGTGTGCATAGAAGTGTTTGCAGAAGTAGCAGACACCACAGTAGGTTTAACTCAGGATCACCTTCGCTGATTAAATATTTGCTTCAGTTTCCACCCAAACGTGACCTTTCCATTTACTTTAACTTCCTTTTATGACTCACTAATGGCAGTCCATGCTTCACTTTAATCATCTGTATCATACAAAATGCAAAAATACAAACTATGACTTGTATTTTACAGCAACACACATGAATATATTGCTTGTTTCTGTGTTGCTACAGGGCTGCACGTAGCCTAACATTTAATGCAATCCTGGCCTCAGATATTGCTGCTGTAGGCTCAAAGATTGTAGTAAATACAATGATTTGCTGCATATTGACAAAAAACCTGCACAAAACTACCTCAGACAAACCTGCTGAGCCTCCCTCTCACTGCAGCAAGTTTCCTGTTTGCATAACTTTGCATCTTTATAAGACTTGTAAGGCAAATTCTCAAACAAATGAAACACATCAGTGTAACAGGTAAAAATGTGAAATGGTGACTTACCTGCACAAACCGTCACTGCAAACAGAGACAGAAATACGGTGAGCTGCATCGCTGCAGGCATGTTGCGAGAGGAAAAGGCTCGCGGTCATATCGACAACATTCAAACACCCACACACACACACACACACAGACTACATCCTTGACAGCAGGATGTGTTGAATGCCTGAGGAGGAGTGCTCTAAATGCTATCAAATCATACTGGTTAGTCAATGTTTGAACACGGCCCTGTGTTTGCTGTTATTAAGCAGACAGCTGCAACTTACAGGTTTATTTCTAAACTGACTTCAATGAATTAAAGTGACATTTATGTCTGTTTCCTTGCTTTCTGCTGCTGAGTGCTCCAACCTATAATAATCCAAGTAATCCCAGCTCATGGAAACTTTTACTTTAGCAGTTCTAGATACTCACTAACGAGTACTGAAGCTCTTTCCTGCTGCACACTTCCCTGTTTAACTTTTAAACTCCTATTTTTGTCTCTTGTGTGTCTTGTGTGACATATTTTCTTAAAGCATCTTATGCGCAGCACTTTCAATTGTACAGCAGTTAAATTTCACTTATTTTTGTATCTTGTATCAGGTTGCACTACCTTGTTATGACAAGACTACATTTTGCTGTAAACAAGCACAATAACAATGAGGATTAATTGAATTGCCATGTTGTTGAGAGGTGCTACACAAATAAACTGATTAAGCTTATACTAGTTAGTTGGAATCAACATGGAATCATTATTTCAAACAATACAAAATATTTTTTTCTTGCTACATTGGATTCAAATAAACACTTGCAATGATAATGTCATGAAAGAGCAATAAATGTCATTATCACTAGAATTTTACATCTGAGGAAAAGAACTGAACATCCTCCTCATTTAAAGAGTAAAAAATTATGATTATTTTTGAACATTAATTGAAGCGTATAACAGCTCTGATGATTAAATATTCTGTCTATTCTATATAATAAATTAGATTTTCATAAAGATGAAGAGTACACAATAATGTATTTATTCTCTGCTTGTCCGAACTTTATTATGAGGAAAAATTGAAGACAAACAAAACGTATATTTAACATTTGATCTTATGTTTTGGATTTTGGTAATTTTGTTTTCTTATTGTTCTTATGTATTTTTTAAAAATACACTGAGACTAAATCAGAATAAAAACAATGAAATAAATACAGTTCATCGGCATTCAGAATTCTTTAAAGACCTCTATGATGTTCTTCACACACATTAGTATGCTAATGATACATTTTGGATCAAATTTATGGTAAATCTGCTATGATATGAACACAGTAGCAGCATCAAATATGTCCAGAAAATATATAACATTTAATAATATATTGCTTCGCAGATTTGTTGACACCATTTATGTTGTTCATCACATGAACTGATTACTCACCTGACCTGCCAAAACTAAAAGTACTTGGAGATATACAGCACAGTGTATCACATTTACAGTCACTAAAACTGCTGCACAGTTTGCAAATAAATTCATTTCATATCTTCAGTCTATCAGGAATCAAGTTTACACGAACAGTTGAGGATTCAATGAACCGTCCATTAAGAACCTTGCTGAACGTCGTGTTAATAGCAGCAGTTATGGTCATGCCTAGGTTGTAATAAAAAGAAAGTCACCACCATCAGAGGTCTTAGCATGACGGTCAGTAAAACAGCTTTTCATCCCTGAATGCCCCTACAGGAGAGCACATCATTCAGACAAATAAATAAACTGGACAGAGACGCATTAAAGCTCTTCAGACAGCAGATACATGAGGTCGGTTTAAACTGGAGAGAGGAAGAGTTCATTTGCAAAAACAAATAAATGTCATTCTTAAAATGAATAAATCAACACCAGTTTGATTGATATTCCTTGGAGTGCACAAATAAAACGTGATTTCAGAATATAAATAAAAATGGAGATATCTGTTTTTGCAAATGTTTGAACAGATAAAAACAGAAAAATGTTTTTTTGCCTCCGATGAACGACTTCACAGTTGAGCATGAACTCTCTCTAAGCTTTCTCCTGCAGAGGGTTGGATGGTGGCAGCGCTTCCTGCTGCACATCCACAGCACTGCTGTCTGATACCACCTCAGTGGGATGGCTGTCCTCCTGTCAACACAACAGAAACCAATACACATAATCAACATAATCAATACCACTTCATTCAACTACTGAGCGAGTAGAAAACTCTGACAGACACAATGAGTTTTGATATACACCGTTGATATATACTGTGTATATACAGTATAATTGTCTGTTTACATTAATTTTATTTTGTGTGAAATATCCAAAACACATATAAGGATCACAGTGTTGAAAACTAAAACATACAAAGCTGTTTAATGGTCATATAAAAAAACACATTCTCTTCATAAAAGACGTGAAAAGTATCCAGGAAGCTCCTGTGTGGCTGACTTACTCTGTGTTTGATGTAGGACAGGTAGATGTCCCACCCTAAGGTGACAAAGTTGATGTACACAATGCGGAATTTGGGAGAGAGAAAGTAGAAGTTGATCATCTGAACAGGAGGCCAAACACACCAGTCCGCCTGCAGGCAAGAACAGCACAGATTAGCATAAACAAACCTGGACAGATTACCCAGCGCACACATCGTTAAAACTGTGAGAAGAGGAGGGAAGTCTGCTCCGTCTGCTGAGCAGGCTGGGAAATCAACACAGGGCACGGGCCAAACTGTGATAAACACTGGCTCCGACACGGAGGTTGTATTTGATCAGTCACTTTCAGCTGGCGATCAACCAAGATTTCTGTTTTTACAAATCTGACTGAGAGGAGAAACAGGTGGTTTAGAGGAAACCGCCAGTGAGATTCTTCAAATACATTATTTTCCAAAACATTAGAAAGCACGCAGTCTCAGAAGTCATGAATAAATATAGTTAGCATGTTGTGATCACAGATGATTGTTACTCATCAGCTATACTGATCACATTTCAAAGGGTCAGTAGTAACACAAACAGAAAAACATTGGAGAGCCGTTTGATGCTGAAAAGTGAGTAAATATAATCTGCTCAACATTTGCACAAATGCAGGCACATGAAGTCTTAAATAACAAAACAAAGACAGAGAGTCTACAGTCATGCTTGCTGCTCTGTGAGGCTGAGGCTGAGCCAAATGCTAACGCCAGTAGGCTAACATGCTGATGTTTAACTGCTATACTGTTTACTGTGTTTAAAAAAGTTAAGTGCTTTTGTTAATTAACACAAAACACAGAGTACAGCTGAGGCTGATCGAAATATTATTAGTGTTGAGCTTAACAAAACCAAAAGGAAATTGTCATGTCATGTTCAGTTTAAGTTACAGTCACAAACGCTGAAAAGCTGCAAAGTAAACTTCTCATCTCTGCTTCAGAACAAAGAGGAACTTGTGATGTGATGAGTGAACGATATTGTGCGTTCATGTGCACTGATCTGCTGCTCCAGGTCTGCAGGTCAGACCCTGACAGGTGTACTTGCCTTATAAAATTCCCAGAACTTGTCTCTAAACTCCTCCCATCCTTCGGATAACGTGTGTCCCTCCATGAGACCCATACCTGCAATAAGAGTTGTCTGTCAGATGTGCGTCATCAAAACCAACTTCAGATAAGGACAGACGATCACAAACAACACGTCAGTCAAATCCAAACTGTTTATCACAGACGACCTTTGAACTCCATCCACCTCTGATATTGACATATGCCGTCTTTTGTTTTACCTCACCCACGCCTTCAAGTATAACCTTTGACTCTGTACACTCTGTCTTACCTGTGTGTGTGTGTGTGTGTGTGTGTGTGTGTGTGTGTGTGTGTGTATGTCATAGAGAAACTGCTTATGTGCCCTGACAAATGTTGAGGCGTGCATGTGTGCACTAAGGGAGGGAGGAAACAGGCTGCTTAGTGCCAATAAACTCTTAAATCCTTCTCACCTAAAAAATACCACAACCCGGATGCCGGTGAGACGATAAGCTGGTCCAGCAGGACCTTCTTGCCCACCGTGTTCAGAGCTCTGCCCACATACACTCTGTCCAGCCAGCGGTACCAGTAGTGCAGCATTGGACCCATGGAGCAGCCCACCACAAACATGCGACCTTTAGGGGGAAAGGATTAAGGCAGAAAGAAAGCATTAATGGCAATAAGTCGGTCATTCAAAATTTAACACATGTGCAGTGCCCTTTCGGGGCATGGTCGCTTGGAGCGCGGCCCCATTCAGATCAGGCTGATTGCTTAGCCCTCGGAAATGCTGCTTGCAGTGATTGAAAACCACTCATCCAGTCAACTTCACACTCAACACTGTGCTCCCTTGAGTCCTCAACAATGCACCTGCCAAGTGTGACGCCGATCGGATGAACGGTTCTCAAGATATGCAAAGGACATACATACATACATACATACATACAGACATACATACGTACATACATACATACAGACATACATACATGCATACATGCATACAGACAGACATACATACATGCATACATGCATACATACATACATACATACATACATATAGACATACATGCATACAGACAGAGATTCCTTCCTATATAGTTAGATAATGCTGCTGCAGCACCACCTATTGGCCAAAAGGCATTACATTTGTCATAGTGCTGAAAAGCAGTTTTCTAAAAGTGAAAGTTTGATTGTGGTCAGAAATGTGCTCTGTTGCACCTTTAACCACACCCAATAGTGATGTCACATAGTCCTAGAGTACACCTGTACATCACTGCAGCGAGGATGAAGCTAAACCATTAGATTTCAGCAAAAACGAGATTAAAAAGAGAAAAAGAACAATGACAACTAAAATTTGATTTAAACCCCCCCCAATAATAATTAACAACACACAAGAGTAAATTGAGCAACAACTATTTTGAAAAGATTATTGAAATGTTTGTTTTGTTTTAGATACCTTCTATTTATGGTGATTTATGTGTTGCATGACTAATTAATGAACTGCATATAATACAGTATGATACAATATAGCTTTGCGACATTTTTATTTTGATAGACTTGTCACACTGGTTTGCACTTCGCTGTGTGCGCAAAGTTAGAAAGGCAGTTGGTCATTATCACAAAACAAACCCTCACAGACACAAAGCAGATCCTGTTTACTGCACAGCTTCTCACCAAAATATACAGTAAGTATCTGACCAAATGCTGTATTGACCAATACAAGGCTCTTGACTGAATCTATTCGCAACAAGCCACACACTTTGTTCAAATTATGTTGAATATGAATCCAGGAAATAGTTTTGCACAGATTGTGAGCCCCCCAGATCCTCCTCCACAGTCAGTCACAAAAAACAGTACATTATATTACATTCATTTGTCCAAAGTGACTTAAGATGATGCCTCTGTACATTTCATTTCATCAAGAGTGAGGCCAGTCATTCAGTCATGGCTGGAGCAAGGCACCAACAGGTTGATGGTGCTATTCCCACATTGCAATTATGACGCCCCCCTGGCTCCACTTTTCTTCTCTCACCTGTCCTCCTCCAGTCTCGGACTCTGTCTGGCTTCTTGCGGATCTCCCAGCTCTGCCGCAGGGAGTCTCCCAGCGCCAGAATGACTCCTCCACTCAGGGTGTTGGTGAGCAGCAGGTACCGGCCCTGGAAAAGCGGCCTCCAGGAGAACCGTGTCCGGACCAGAAACTCTTTACCCACCCGAGGAAGCATGATGTCTGTCTCTCTGTGGAAATGTTATTTTACAAAAACAGGAATCTTCTTTATTTCACCAGCACGCTTCAGCACAGGGCCTTCAGGGTGATCTACCAAATGTGTAACAAATAAACACACAGCTTGTATACACTCTACAAGAAGGCTGAAACTTTATCAGTGAGAGCTGGAGACATAGATGGCTCCACCTCCAACACAGGTTTCAAAATAAAAGTACACAACAACAAGAAAAACAAACAACAAAACACATCTCCCCATCACAAAATACTTTCCACATAGATAAGAATAGAATATAAAAACCGAGTGAGTATTTAAAGCTGCTTACAGTTAAATCCTTCAAAACCTTTTTAAACCTTTTTAAATAATTGTAAAAACGACTAAAAATGCTAAGCCTCTTTTCGTTTTCTTATAAAGTTAATATCACCATATCTGGGTCCCAAATCCACTTGATCAATAACATTAAAAGAAAAATCCATTAATGAATGTTTGGCCTGTGCTAGCTAACCCTGATTGGTTGTTTGATTCAGGCCGGGTAAAAAAACTAAATAAAAGGGGGCGGGTGCTCACAGACACACATTTTTTAAGGAACTTAATTATAGTTAGTGACATGCAATGATCAAAATTAGTTATTTCAACCAAAATCATAATTCAATAATATTACCTACTGTAGCTTTAACACTAGGTAGCACTGTAGTAGCATTGTATTGTACGGTAGCTAGCCCTCCTAACGTTAGCTAGCTAATGTCAGAACAGCTCTTGTAAGGAAAAAGAGCAAATCGATGTAGATAGATCACTTCTTATCTGTACTCCGCCCGTTTTTTCTCTTCATTTGTAACATTTGTAAAGTATTTTTGACATTAATAATTAAATTCATTTTAAGGAATTTGATGACAGACACACTGTAGTCTGGTACGAACATAGGCGTGATCAAGTGCACATTAATTGTCCTGCGTTCCTTACAGTGTGCAAGATTTTAAATCCCACCGGTGAAATAATTTCCTGTCCTCACTGATATGTTTTTAAGTATGGGAGTTTACACGATTATCCTGTGATCCACTCCGAATAGTATAAGAGGAGGCAATAACTTGTTCCCCTAAGTGACTCTTTGAGTTGACATGCTTGCGTTGTACAGCGACATCTTGTGGCCACGGCCGTCAAAGCAGCTTCTTTAGTAATTTAATACCTGTAGGATAATTACTGCATAACTTGTTGAGAGAGTATAGTGACCAACCCTGAATGTCTTTCCTGTAAACTTTTGGTGAATTAGTTCTATTTGTGACGAGAGTCCCTCATCACCCCCAAAACTCTTGCACTGGTCATCCTCACCTTTGTGGTGGTGGTGGTGGTGTTGGGGGTGCAGCTATCTATGCCTCCAGCTCTCATTGGATTCAGCCTTCTTGTAGAATACATCAACTGTGTGTTTGTTTGTTACACACAGACTTGAAAAAACGTTCCCACAGAGAGAGACAGAGAGCTGTTTTTCTGACACAAATGACAGCACTCTCTCTGCAGCCCTAACATCATGCTTCCCAGGGTGGGTAAAGAGTTTCTGATCCGGACACGGTTCTCCTGGAGGCCGCTTTTCCAGGGCCGGTACCTGCTGCTCACCAACACCCTGAGTGGAGGAGTCATGCTGGCGCTGGGAGACTCCCTGCAGCAGAGCTGGGAGATCTGCAAGGAGCCAGACAGAGTCCGAGACTGGAGGAGGACAGGTGAGAGAAGAAAAGTGGAGCCAGGGGGGCGTCATAATTGATTAATTAATGTGGGAATAGCACCATCAACCTGTTGGTGCCTTGCTCCAGCCATGACTGAATGACTGGCCTCACTCTCGATGAAATGAAATGTACAGAGGCATCATCTAAGTCACTTTGGACAAATGAATGTAATGTAATGTCCTGGTTTTTGTGACTGACTGTGTGCAGGATACAGAGAACATATGCTGTACTTTTTGGCAACAGGGAATCCATAGCTGTGCAGTAATGATTCAGAATCAACAATTTCTGCAGTAATAAATCAAACTTTGATTGCTTGTACAGCACCTCAGATAATTTGCTAAAACAAAAGAACTTATTTGAAAAAGATTTGATCTACATATCTATTGCTGTGTTAGGATCTGGGGGGCTCACACTCTGTGCAAAACTATTTCCTGGATTCATATTCAACATAGATTCAGTCAAGAGCCTTGTATTGGTCAATACAACATTTGGTCAGACACTTACTGTATATTTTGGTGAGAAGCTGTGCAGTAAACAGGATCTGCTTTGTGTCTGTGAGGGTTTGTTTTGTGATAATGACCAACTGCCTTTCTAACTTTGCGCACACAGCGAAGTGCAAACCAGTGTGACAAGTCTATCAAAATAAACATGTCGCAAAGCTCCTCTCCAGTTTACCATGTTTTATTCCCCAAAGGTTTTCTTACCTTCATCTGGGTGGTGTCTTGAGGTTTCTTTCACTTTTTATATACAGTCCATTAATTGTGTTAAAAGTGATGGAGGAGGTGAGGATGGGCTCAATGAGAGAGCTTTAAATGACTCATTGCCATTAATTCTTTCTTTTTCCCTTAATCCTTCCCCCCTAAAGGTCGCATGTTTGTGGCGGGCTGCTCCATGGGTCCACTGGTGCACTACTGGTACCGCTGGCTGGACAGAGTCTATGTGGGCAGAGCTCTGAACACGGTGGGCAAGAAGGTCCTGGTGGACCAGCTTATTGCCTCGCCAACAACCGCAATGTGCTATTTTGTAGGTGAGAAAATCTTTAGTTTATCACCATATTCATTAATTTTCGATTTTTTTCTTCCTCCCTTAGTGCACACATATATGCAGAATCAGAATCAGAATCAGAATCAGAAATACTTTATTGATCCCCGGGGGGAAATTGTACAGTACCGGTGCTCCCATTCAAGAGTAAAGTAGCATAAAAAACTAAAAGTATGTACAAAATATAAAAATAAGAAATAGAAAATAGAAAATAAAAAATATACACATTTACAGTATTTAAGTGAACAATGAGGTAAGAAAATATATACAATAACAATGTATATGTATGTATGTGTTGCACTGAAGTGTATGACTATATATCTATTGCACTTAAACATTTAAGAATAAATAGTGAGGTAATGAGGTATGCATCAACATTTGTCAGGGTGCTAGCACATTAGCAGAAGCACATCCTTACCTGACGTTGGTTTTGATGAAGAGCAGCGCTGACACACATCTGACAGACAACTCTGTTTATTGCAGGTATGGGTCTCATGGAGGGACGCACTTTATCCGAAGCATGGGAGGAGTTTACAGACAAGTTCTTGGAATTTTATAAGGCAAGTACACCTGTCAGGGTCTGACCTGCAGACCTGGAGCAGCAGATCAGTGCACATGAACTCACAATATCGTTCACTCATCACATCACAAGTTCCTCTTTGTTCTGAAGCAGAGATGAGAAGTTTACTTTGCAGCTTTTTTGCATCAAACGGCTCTCCAATGTTTTTCTGTTTGTCTTACTACTGACCCTTTGAAATGTGATCAGTATAGCTGATGAGTAACAATCATCTGTGATCACAACATGCTAACTATATTTATTCATGACTTCTGAGACTGCGTGCTTTCTAATGTTTTGGAAAATAATGTATTTGAAGAATCTCACTGGCGGTTTCCTCTAAACCACCTGTTTCTCCTCTCAGTCAGATTTGTAAAAACAGAAATCTTGGTTGATCGCCAGCTGAAAGTGACTGATCAAATACAACCTCCGTGTCGGAGCCAGTGTTTATCACAGTTTGGCCCGTGCCCTGTGTTGATTTCCCAGCCTGCTCAGCAGACGGAGCAGACTTCCCTCCTCTTCTCACAGTTTTAACGATGTGTGCGCTGGGTAATCTGTCCAGGTTTGTTTATGCTAATCTGTGCTGTTCTTGCCTGCAGGCGGACTGGTGTGTTTGGCCTCCTGTTCAGATGATCAACTTCTACTTTCTCTCTCCCAAATTCCGCATTGTGTACATCAACTTTGTCACCTTAGGGTGGGACATCTACCTGTCCTACATCAAACACAGAGTAAGTCAGCCACACAGGAGCTTCCTGGATACTTTTCACGTCTTTTATGAAGAGAATGTGTTTTTTTATATGACCATTAAACAGCTTTGTATGTTTTAGTTTTCAACACTGTGATCCTTATATGTGTTTTGGATATTTCACACAAAATAAAATTAATGTAAACAGACAATTATACTGTATATACACAGTATATATCAACGGTGTATATCAAAACTCATTGTGTCTGTCAGAGTTTTCTACTCGCTCAGTAGTTGAATGAAGTGGTATTGATTATGTTGATTATGTGTATTGGTTTCTGTTGTGTTGACAGGAGGACAGCCATCCCACTGAGGTGGTATCAGACAGCAGTGCTGTGGATGTGCAGCAGGAAGCGCTGCCACCATCCAACCCTCTGCAGGAGAAAGCTTAGAGAGAGTTCATGCTCAACTGTGAAGTCGTTCATCGGAGGCAAAAATCTGTTTTTATCTGTTCAAACATTTGCAAAAGTAAATATCTCCATTTTTATTTATTTTCAGCAATCATGGTATCAATCAGACTGGTGTTGGTTTATTAATTTCAAAAATGGCATTTATTTGTTTTTGCAAATGAACTCTTCTTTTCCATCTTTGCAAAATGTTGTGAGACTGTTATAACAGTTTGCATTATTCCGGTGGTCTTTTTCCTCTGACAAACCTGCTCCCCTCTCAAGTTTAAACTGACCACATGTCTCTGATTGAATGACTGACTGAGAGGAGTTGTGGATGTTTCAGCTGAAGTGCTGGAACACTTTGCAATTCATGTCTGAAGAGTTTTAATGCATTTGTGAAGCAGTATATATTATATTTATGTATCATTAACAGACCAATGTGTCTAAAGAACTTAAAAACAAGCAGATATCATATTGCTGTATATTGGCTTATGTTTTTCTCCTCAGTTTTAGTTTTTAAAAAAGAAATGACAATAAGAAAATGAAATGACATGAAATAAAAAAATAAGATCAGATTTAACAGAAATTTTGTTTTCAAAGTATGTGATGACTCTTGAAGTGCCTGGTATCGTAATTATACATTTTGTTGGAATAATAAATAATAACAATAATAAATACACTATATTGCCAAAAGTATTGGCTCACCTGCCTTGACTCGCATATGAACTTAAGTGACATCCCATTCTTAATCCATAGGGTTTAATATGACGTCGGTCCACCCTTTGCAGCTATAACAGCTTCAACTCTTCTTGAAAGGCTTTCCACAAGGTTTAGGAGTGTGTTTATGGGAATTTTTTGACCATTCTTCCAGAAGCGCATTTGTGAGGTCACACACTGATGTTGGATGAGAAGGCCTGGCTCTCAGTCTCCGCTCTTATTCATCCCAAAGGTGTTCTATCGGGTTGAGGTCAGGACTCTGTGCAGGCCAGTCAAGTTCATCCACACCAAACTCTCTCATCCATGTCTTTATGGCCCCTGCTTTGTGCACTGGTGCACAGTCATGTTGGAACAGGAAGGGACCATCCCCAAACTGTTCCCACAAAGTTGGGAGCATGGAATTGTCCAAAATCTCTTGGTATGCTGAAGCATTCAGAGTTCCTTTCACTGGAACTAAGGGGCCAAGCCCAGCTCCTGAAAAACAACCCCACACCATAATAATCCCCCCTCCACCAAACTTTACACTTGGCACAATGCAGTCAGACAAGTACCGTTCTCCTGGCAACCGCCAAACCCAGACTCGTCCATCAGATCGCCAGATGGTGAAGCGTGATTCGTCACTCCAGAGAACGCGTCTCCACTGCTCTGGAGTCCAGTGGCGGCGTGCTTTACACCACTGCATCCGACGCTTTGCATTGCACTTGGTGATGTACGGCTTGGATGCAGCTGCTCGGCCATGGAAACCCATTCCATGAAGCTCTCTACGCACTGTTCTTGAGCTAATCTGAAGGCCACATGAAGTTTGGAGGTCTGTAGCGATTGACTCTGCAGAAAGTTGGCGACCTCTGCGCACTATGCGCCTCAGCATCCGCTGACCCCGCTCTCTCATTTTACGTGGCCTACCACTTCGTGGCTGAGTTGCTGTCGTTCCCAATCGCTTCCACTTTGTTATAATACCACTGACAGTTGACTGTGGAATATTTAGGAGTGAGGAAATTTCACAACTGGACTTGTTGCACAGGTGGCATCCTATCACAGTACCACGCTGGAATTCACTGAGCTCCTGAGAGCGACCCATTCTTTCACTAATGTTTGTAGAAACAGTCTGCATGCCTTGGTGCATGATTTTATACACCTGTGGCCATGGAAGTGATTGGAACACCTGATTTCAATTATTTGGATGGGTGAGTGAATACTTTTGGCAATATAGTGTACATTGTTGTGTACTCTTCATCTTTATGAAAATCACATTTATTACATGGAATAGTAAGAATATTCAAACATGGGAGCTGTGGGAGGAAAGTACCTCTGATACGCAAACAGGAAAGATTAGAGACCATGGTTGTTGTCATGTTATCATTGCATGGCTCTGTATGTATGTCAATCCTATGTTGGAGGCAATAACTCTCTCATTCCCCTAATTTACTGTGAGACTTCACACGCTCACGTCGTACAGCGGCATCTTGTGGCCACTGTTGTCAAAGCAGCTTCATTAGTAATTTAATACGTGTGATGGCCCTTTCAGACACAACGTGGTTTGAGCTGCTATATGACATACATAAAAACTCTCCTTAAGATCCTGGCCATGAATATCACAAAGAGAAAAAAAGAAAATGCATTTGACTTTGTGCCGAGAATAAAGACACAGCTCTCACTTTGGTTATATAAGGACCGGATGGCTCGTTGCAATGGCCCCCAGTACCCCATACTCCCACAGTACCCCCCACAGGACCCCACGTGGGACACGTCGTAAGCCTTCTCCAGGTCTACAAAACACATGTAGACTGGATGGCTTGAAGACCTCGTTGACAAAGGCCTCAGCCGGATGTTCCCAGTTCACCCTCACTACACGTTTGGGTTTACCAGGTCTGTCCGGCAGCCTCCCCCGCCATCTGATCCACAGTTGACAGTTTTGCTCCTCTCTTCACCCGAATGTCCAAGACATACAGCCATAGATCACAAAGTCCATCATCAATCTTTGGCCTAGGGTGTTCTGATACCAGTTCCACTTATGAATCACCCTATACTCAACCATGGTGTTTGTCATGGCCAATCCATGACTGGCACAGAAGTCCAATAACAAAGCACCACTCAGGTTCAGATCAGGCAGGCCGTTCCTCCCAATCACCCCCCTCCGTGTTTCTTCATCGTTGCCCACGAGAACGTTGAAGTCCCCCAGCTGAACTATAAAGTCCCTAGGTGGGACACTTTCCAGGCCGCCACCCTCTGAACTGCAGAGTACCCAAACATTTCCTGGAAGGTTTGTGTCTTTCCTGATAAATTCTTTATTGCTTCATAATTTACAGTTCCCTGTATGTTTTTCTTCAAACAAAAGGATCTACAAGAAAGTCATCACACACTTTGTAAACAGAATTTGTTACATTTAATTATATTTGCAAAAGTTCACGTCATTTCATTTTGTCATGTCTTTTTTAAATTACACCGATACTAAAACTCAAAAATAAAAACGATAGAAAAAATACAGTTCATCGGCGTTCAGAATTCTTTAAAGACCTCTATGATGTCTGCTTGTTTAAAAGTTCTTCACACACATTAGTATGCTAATGACACATTTTGAATCAAAATTATGGTAAATCTGCTATGATATGTACACGGTAGCAGCATCAAATGTCAAGAAAATATATAATATATAATATATTGCTTCACAGATTTGTTGACACCATTTATGTTGTTCATCACATGAACTGATTACTCACCTGACCTGCCAAAACTAAAAGTACTTCATTCATAAATTAGCTGCTGGAGATATACAGCACAGTGTATCACATTTACAGTCACTAAAACTGCTGCACAGTTTGCAAATAAATTCATTTCATATCTTCAGTCTATCAGGAATCAAGTTTACACGAACAGTTGAGGAATCAGTTTCATGTGATACAAATATAAAAGAGCTTATATTTAATAATAATCACAATCATGCAGCTATTTCTACAGATACCTCAAAGGGATAAACTGAAGACAAGAAATTATTTGGCATGAAAACAGAGCATAGCACTGGTCTACATGTTAAGGCAAAGTTTATGCAGGTTAATATCTTATAAATAAAAACAGAGCCGCCGTTTCACATAAATAACGACTCTTTCATGTCAAACTAGAAATATAAAACGGCACAGAAATAAAAGGAATGCCACTTTGTTCGATTTTGGACAGTTTAAATATTTGGGTGCAACAACACAACAAAGATGATACTTGAAGTTTTGGACATGAATTGTCTGTTAAGAACCTTGCTGAATGTCGTGTTAATAGCAGCAGTTATGGTCATGCCTAGGTTGTAATAAATAGAAAGTCACCACCATCAGAGGTCTTAGCATGACGGGCAGTGAAACAGCTTTTCATCCCTGAATGCCCCTACAGGAGAGCACATCATTCAGACAAATAAATAAACTGGACAGAGACGCATTAAAGCTCTTCAGACATGAAGCGTAAAGTAGTCCAGCACTTCAACTGAAACATCCTCAACTCCTCTGACTTCAGACTGTCAGTCAAGCAGATACATGTGGTCGGTTTAAACTGGAGAGAGGAACGTTTGTCTGAGGAGAAAGACCATCAGAATAACACAAACTGTCAGTCTCACAACATTTTGCAAAGGCAGAAATCAAGTGATGAACGACTTCACAGTTGAGCATGAACTCTCTCTAAGCTTTCTCCTGCAGAGGGTTGGATGGTGGCAGCGCTTCCTGCTGCACATCCACAGCACTGCTGTCTGATACCACCTCAGTGGGGTGGCTGTCCTCCTGTCAACACAACAGAAACCAATACACATAATCAACATAATCAATACCATTTCATTCAACTACTGAGCGAGTAGAAAACTCTGACAGACACAATGAACAACATGAGCAGATATCTATATATACACACACATACATATATGCATGTATATATACACACTGTAAATACTCCTCAATCAACCAACTCAATTTTTATAACTGCTCTTAATGGTCTGTTTACATTAATCGCATTTTGTATGAAGTATCCAAAACACATATAAGGACCACAATGTTAAAAACGTAAAGCACATGAAACCTAAAAAGCTGTTAATTGGTCATATAATAACAAAAAAAAAACACATTGTCTTCATAAAAGAAGTGAAAAGTTTCCAGGAAGCTCCTGTGTGGCTGACTTACTCTGTGTTTGAGGTAGGACAAGTAGGTGTCCCACCCTAAGGTGATAAAGTTGATGTACACAACGCGGAATTTGGGAGAGAGAAAGTAGAAGTTGATCATCTGTGCGACAGGCCAAACACACCAGTCCGCCTGCAGGCAAGAACAGCACAGATTAGCATAAACAAACCTGGACAGATTACCCAGCGCACACATCGTTAAAACTGTGAGAAGAGGAGGGAAGTCTGCTCCGTCTGCTGAGCAGGCTGGGAAATCAACACAGGGCACGGGCCAAACTGTGATAAACACTGGCTCCGACACAGAGGTTGTATTTGATCAGTCACTTTCAGCTGGCGATCAACCAAGATTTCTGTTTTTACAAATCTGACTGAGAGGAGAAACAGGTGGTTTAGCCAGTGAGCTTCTTCAAATACATTATTTTCCAAAACATTAGAAAGCACACAGTCTCAGAAGTCATGAATAAATATAGTTAGCATGTGGTGATCACAGATGATTGTTACTCATCAGCTATACTGATCACATTTCAAAGGGTCAGTAGTAACACAAACAGAAAAACATTGGAGAGCCGTTTGATGCTGAAAAGTGAGTAAATATAATCTGCTCAACATTTGCACAAATGCAGGCACATGAAGTCTTAAATAACAAAACAAAGACAGAGAGTCTACAGTCATGCTTGCTGCTCTGTGAGGCTGAGGCTGAGCCAAATGCTAACGCCAGTAGGCTAACATGCTGATGTTTAACTGCTATACTGTTTACTATGTTTAAAAAAGTTAAGTGCTTTTGTTAATTAGCACAAAACACAGACTACAGCTGAGGCTGATCGAAATATTATTAGTGTTGAGCTTAACAAAACCAAAAGGAAATTTGGACTGATGCTCACATTCATCTTCTTGTGCTTTATATGAACACCAAAGGACACACACAGACAAGACAGTCATGTTCAGTTTAAGTTACAGTTACAAACGCTGAAAAGCTGCAAAGTAAACTTCTCATCTCTGCTTCAGAACAAAGAGGAACTTGTGATGTGATGAGTGAACGATATTGTGAGTTCATGTGCACTGATCTGCTGCTCCAGGTCTGCAGGTCAGACCCTGACAGGTGAACTTGCCTTATAAAATTCCCAGAACTTGTCTCTAAACTCCTCCCATCCTTCGGATAAAGTGCGTCCCTCCATGAGACCCATACCTGCAATAAACAGAGTTGTCTGTCAGATGTGCGTCAGCGCCGCGCTTCATCAAAACCAACTTCAGGTAAGGAGTGTCAAACTCTTATAAAACATGGTGCGTTCTTGATTGTTGAGGAAGTTGAAGCAGATTCATTTCATTTTCTTTCGCAGTTATTGTTACGTGATATGTAGCCAGAGAATAATGGCTACTTTGCACATAAATTCCACTGTATTAATCATCTTAAATGGACATATAAGATGTGATTTGTCATATTTAATTGCACAAATGTACAGACACACAAAAACAACCTTTCTACCAATCTAATGGTGCTTCTAATGACGCTTTTTAGGTTCAAGGTTCTGAGGTCATACAAAGTGGATTTTTCCAAAACAATAAATCTACTTTCCACAATTTCTTAAGTTTTTCTATCATAACTTTTTATTTGAGGAGAGGAATGGAGAAAGAATGGGCAGACTGTAGCCCTTGGAAGTCATATTTATTGATATATTTAGTATAGCCTACATAAGAAATGTAAAGGCACTTCAAGTACAGCCTTGGAGGAAGGAGACAGGCTGCTTAGTGCCAATAAACTCTGAAATTCTTCTCACCTAAAAAATACCACATCCCGATTGTCGGTGAGGCGATAAGCTGGTCCACCAGGACCTTCTTGCCCACGGTGTTCAGAGCTCTGCCCACGTAAACTTTGTCCAGCCAGCGGTACCAGTAGTGCAGCATTGGACCCATGGAGCAGCCCACCACAAACATGCGACCTTTAGGGGGAAAGATTCAAGGGAAAAAGAAAGAATTAATGGCAATGAGTCAGTCATTCTTTGAGTCATCTTTACTACGTATACTGTGTTTGGAAAAAATAGGTTGAGACAGCACATGTTCTCCTCTGTATCCTGTGTGCAGGAATAAGTTCTTTTGTTTTAGCAAATTATCTGAGGTGCTGTACAAGCAATCAAAGTTTGATTTATTACTGCAGAAATTGTTGATTCTAACAGAATCATTACTGCACAGCTATGGATTCCCTGTTGCCAAAAAGTACAGCATATGTTCTCTGTATCCTGCACACAGTCAGTTACAAAAACCAGGACATTACATTACATTCATTTGTCCAAAGTGACTTAAGATGATGCTTCTCTACACTTTTTATTTCATTAAGAGTGAGGCCAATCATTAAGTCACGGCTGGAGCAAGGCACCAACAGGTTGATGGTGCTATTCCCACATTGCAATTATGACGCCCGCCTGGCTCCACTTTTCTTCTCTCACCTGTCCTCCTCCAGTCTCGGACTCTGTCTGGCTCCTTGCGGGTCTCCCAGCTCTGCTGCAGGGAGTCTCCCAGTGCCAGCATGACTCCTCCACTCAGGGTGTTGGTGAGCAGCAGGTACCGGCCCTGGAAAAGAGGCCGCCAGGACAACTGTATCCGGACCAGAAACTCTTTACCCACCCTGGGAAGCATGATGTTTGGACCGCAGAGAGAGTGCTGTCATCTGCAGGAGAAAAACAGCTCTGTTATTATTTCACCAGTGCGTTTTGGCACAGGGCCTTCATGGTGATCTACCAAATGTGTGCAACACACAGCCTATATATACACTCTACAAGAAGGCTGATTCTTTATCAGTTATCCAGTGAGAGCTGGAGACATAGATGGCTGCACCTCCAACACAGGTTTCAAAATAAACACACACAACAAAATAAAACAAATCTCCCAGTCACAAAATACCTTCACAATAATAAGAATAGAACAGAAAACCTGGCTATATATGAGTATTTAAAACTGCTTACAGTAACTCTAACCTAAACTAAAGCTCTAAATCTAAAGCTAAAATCTTAATTCATTCCCTTTGGATGTAAGCTTCTTAAGATTGTAAATGCAGAAAGAATCTTTTCGTTTCCTTATGAATTTAATATCATCCCATCTGGGTCCCAAATCCACCTGATTAATGCCAATAAAATAGAAATTCATCCGAAAAAGATGTAGCTATTAGCTGTGGACAGCTAATTATTATTATTTGTTATTTACATTTATAGCCTCACCTGTGACTGAATGAATAAAGCTTTTTGTGTTTCTGCTAGATTTGCATTTGACACAGAATTGTTTTTTCCCCAGACAGAAACTGTTGAACCGACTTTAAGGTTCAAAGTTCATGCAGACAGATTCACTGACCGGCTCCTTGACACTGTGCTAATGTAGCTAACAGTTAGCCGTTAGCTAGCTAGCAGATTCTGCCTGGCTCATTTAAACCAGGATTTACAGCTCAGCTGCCCTGACTATGTCGCTGGAGACAATCGGTTAGTGAACAGTTTTCTATTTGTCACAACACAAGCGCTGACATTCATTCAAATCATACATTCAATTTCACAATGATCTTTCTGCTTCCTGTTTAACGCCACATGCAACAAACCGATTTGAGTCGAGTCTGAGCCGGTGTTTCCCCGTCAATATGTGTTTCCTTTTCCCTTAACCTGACCCCGACCAGCTAACTGTGCTAATACTAAACATAACCTGAGCCGGCGAAGAAACACCGTTATTACGGGAGGGAGGGGGGGATAAATGTTGAGCGCCGCCTGCTGGCCTGGAGGAACAACTGTCAGAACTGCGCTCCATAAAATACAGCAGTGGTGTAAGAAGTACTTGTAAAGTCCTAGTAAACCTCCCGAATAACGGACAATGATGGAAAAGTTGTGAGTGAAGACAGCATGTCGTTCCTTTCCAGCATCAGTTTGCTTTTATTTCAATGGTTCATCAAACGCATCATATGTGTTCCATATTAGTTACAATTCACATTCCAGGATATACTTATATCTTTCTGTGTCTTTTCTGTCACAGAAAGATTTCTGTATCTGCCTTATTATTGTCCGTATTGGACATGTACTGACTTTTGACTTTTTTATTACTAATAGATACAAATCTTATTATTATTAGTCAATCTCTTTTCATGACCAAAAACAAATCACACACACACACACACACACACACATATATATATTACAATAAATAGTTTATAAAAGTGTAAAACTTCTTCAGAACAATATGTACAACTTGTGTTGTCTCTTGTCCTGATTCTGCTGACAAAACATTGCTGGTTGATAAATGCGTGTTTCCCTGAATCAGTCTACAGGTGTGTTTTTGTGTAGGAGGGGTTTCTCCCTGTGGTCCCTCTCTGCAACTGCTGAGAATTATGAATAAAAGCTAAAACTATCGCCATTTATCTTTTTTAGATGAGTATTGTTCCATTCCAATTGTCTGTATCTTATTGCAGGTAATGTAATTGATTGTGTTTTTCTCCCAATGTTATATGATTTATCATTGCAAAGAAATTGTTACAAACCAAATCTCTGTGAAATCTACAGCAGACTTACATTACTCACATTAATATTACTATGATTATATTTTAATATTCTTAAATGTGCTCATGACTGATCAAACTGTGTAGATTAAAATATGTAGATTTATCATAATATATGTCATATTGCATTACAGTTCATTGTGACTTTGTGATTCATTTTTAATCCAGTATTGTATTCATATAGTAATAGTGATGTGTTTTTGCAGTGATATTTCTAAAATAACCATCATAAGACCAGTGTCGGTTAATGGGTGGAAATGGCAGCAGTGGCTGCTGCTGACCTCCTGATCAATAATTCAGTCTCTCCAGCAGCGCTCATCAATAATAAAGGACAGGGTGAGTATTTGAGGTGGGATGTTTCAGGACAGTTGTTACGGCGCTGCTCTGCATTCGCCAGACGGACTGTCAATCTTCTTCACGGCCTCCAATATCCCGCCCACCGTCATTCATTTAACGTCAACGTTTCTGGCTACGTAAAGATGGCGGAGTTACAGACAGACCGGAAATTTATTTTTCTTTCAAAATAAAGTCGTTGAATTGCTCGCGTTCAGTTGACGAACACAAGCTACTAGTTACTGAAAACTTCAACCCTTTAAAGGGGACCTCCAACGATTTTAATTACCGCCACTCGAGCCAGGTTGGGAACAGTCTATGGTCAGAAAACTACAAGTCTGGAAATGAAAAAAGAAAGAAGGGAATTTCTCACACATCTGTAGCCCACTCCTCATCTCTGCTTGAGGCTAGCAGCTCCAGGCTACATTAGCTGCTACTATAAAGCTTGTTTCATAATGTCGTACTAATACACATCAATAACACCAGAGAGTATCTTTGATAACGCACCCGAATCCACAACTGAACTGTCCGAAGTCAGTCACAAGTGCATTGTGGGTAAGAAGGCGCTAGGATTTGGAAGGAAGAAGGAAGAAGTATCTATGGAGTAAAATCGATTATGATCCCTTTTTAAACTGTCCATGAGTCCCTCAGTGCTATCAGAGTACATTGTTAAATATGTGAAGTAGTCTTATTAGGCTTTTAAGGATACCAATCAAACCTTATTTGATAAATCACAGCAGTCGGAACAATGTTTTTACAGAATCAGAATCAATTTTATTGGTCAAGTATATTGATAAGAAATTTGACTATAGTTCACATTAGCTAGCAGTTCACTTGCAAAGCAACACAGACAATTAAAATGACATGTGAATACATGCATTGTGGGGTTTTTTTCTATCACTTAATTTTCATTGTGATTGTCGCATTTTTGTCGAGCTACTAAAACGAAGCGCCACTCGTTTTTAACGGCTTTTATTTTGGAATTCGTAACCGGATGTTATGTTGTATAACCTTTCTGACTTGACAGTGGTGTATCTGCGGGTTCTGGACGCGGTGGACAGCAGCCGGATAGAAATCTATAAAGGTGGGCTTTCTGTCTTTATTAATCTCTTGCATTGACATACATCTTATATGTGAATATACTGTTTACTTTATCTTGTATTTATTGTTTATGATATAGTTATGCTTAAATATCAAGGAAAGGATTTCAGATTAAAGAACCTTTGACATAAGATGCTCCCATTAGAACAGCTGTTTTCATTGTGAAAACCATAAAACCGTCATAGATGCCTAAAATGCGTATTTATTCGTGTAATCTGTGTGGATGGATGTGAAGTCTGTGCTGCTGGTTTAGTGGATCTGTGGTTGGACTCCGGGCCTGTCCTGCAGGAAAGGCGTTTCACACCGTCCGATGGTTGAAATCAGGAAAATGTGTTTAATGTGTCAGAGGCAGGAACAACAGAATACAATTAAAACACTAACATCCATTCACACTGCAAACCAGACGAGAATCATCATATTTCATTTTTGACGCGCATACGTACAATTATCAATAATATTCTAACAATATTTTAATTATTATTATCATGAAATAACCTAAGGTCACCACTGAGTGCCATAGACTCAGTGTTGGTCCGAATATTTGAATGATTATTGGAATATTATTGGAATTTAATACATTAAACGTTGGGCCATATGGAGGACTGTTGTTCCTGTGGTAGGGTAAATCATTCAGTCCTGGACCAATCAGAACTCGGTTAGTGCCTTCATATGAATTGGTGTGTGTGTGTGTGTGTGTGTGTGTGTGTGTGTGTATGTATTTGCTTTTCATGCTGCAACAGCACATCCCAAAAAACAGAAACCAGCTCCACATTGATTCATATTTAAAACAATGTAAAAAATATTGACTATATTGGGAGTTAATTGGATGAAAATATACAATATATGAATGCTCAGTTTCATAAATGTAGACTATATGAATGGATATTGGCTGCATCTACAGAAACTCTTTTTTTTCCTGAATTTGTCGATTTTTAAACAAATTTTGATACAATTGAAAGTGTTAGTTTCACCTTCACCTACTGTTTTCAAAGCTTTTCAGTATTGTACAGTATAATAAAAACTGTGTAATACCGTAATAGTTGATTCAGCCGTTTGGCTATTAGAATTAATCAATATAATGGTACAACACAACAATACAAAGAGCTACATGGACTATAAGATTTAAAGTCTTCTGGTGCTGCAAGAGTCTGCAGTCTGCATTTCCTCTGATGACAGGAAAGTCACTGGCGTTCAGACCTGAAGGCGAGAGTGACGCATCTGCCGGTTTCTCCTGGGAAAAACACACATGTTGCCACAGCACCAACCGGGATCAGATTCATACGCTGGGTCGACATCTTTTATTACAGACTAGACATTCGTTAGACTGTCAGAGTTATGATTCTCTTGTCTGACCACAGTCGCAGAAAAACAGACTGAAAGCTCAGATTCGTTTCTAAATGAAGACATTTCATGCCTTAAAGACCTGCAGTGGAGACTTGTATTGTCCCATGACAGTCTAAAGCTGCTCCAGAGGCTTTTACACACTCATAAGAAATAAACAAGAAATTTCTGAAAGGGAAACATGGAATTCTTGTAGGTTTTGAAGCATAAAAATGCTCAAATATAAGCACAACATGTAAGCTATCAGCAGTTTTACTGTATTAATAATGGGAACTGGTCCTTAAAAAGCTATATCAAAGCCTACTATCACCACGTGGGAAACATAGAATATCAAGAAGTGTCATTACCATTGGAAAGTAACAAAAAAAACCTTAATGCAAAGCTTTTGAACAATAGGTTTTTGAAAAGAGACACTAGGCATGTAAAAACGGGGAAGAAATGTGTCAAGTAACAGGCAAATATTTAGGAAGTACATATAGACTGGTTTACAAGCAGACACCAAACTGTTTTTAATCCAAAACGTCCTGGATTCACCTGCAGACTCGAGCACCAACAAACATCTCCCACATCCTGGCTGCTCTCCCCTCTCTGCTTTCTGTTTGCTGTAGAGAGAGAAAAAGAAGAGATGCTATTTTTAGCTTCCTCTCCTCTCATCTGCATCCCCACGCTTCCTAGAAAAGGAGGCACGTGATTGGAGGAAAAGGGGGAAAATGCCGTCTCAGGCAACCTGGAAGAAGCAGGACAGCAGCTGCATCAAACCACGGCTGCGTTAGTGAGGACACGTCTTCTCTGTTTTAGTACATTATTGGTGATTGTTTCACACACAAGGCTGTCTGGTAATAGCGACACATGAAAAGTCAGGTGGACAGTTGGATGTGGTAAACATCAGATATCATTCAGCTGTGAAACCTTGACAGGACGTTTGATTTATTATAATAATTTTTGTAAATTCATTTGACCAGTTTGTGTTTCAGTGGTCCAGTTTTAGTGTCCCACTTTACCACCCTGATGAGATATCAAGTCTGTAACACTGAATATTTTTAGCATTCTGGCATCAAAAACACTGAATAACTGACAATTATTTACCGTAGAAAGAGAGAACATCACTGCAGACGGTGAGGAAAGATGCAAACACCAGCAGTTTGCTGGAGGGGTCAGAGGTCAAATGGCTTCTGCCTTCACTTTTAAACAACATCAATAACCCCCTAAAATTAAATTGATGTGAGTTTTACAAGCCTCTTGGCCAGTGTAGACCGGAATGGTGGTCTTAAGATGGAAACGACATCCTCACGTATTCCGTTAGAAAAATGCCTAATTTAATCTAGACTAAGATAAATATGTGATTCCTCAGAGTCCTGCTGGTTTCTCTTTGCTAGTTTAGATTTAGCTTCCTAGTTCTGGTCCTGGTTGTGATTCTGGGTGTGAAAACATAATTTTCATGTTTGGTAGAACATTTTAGATCTGTGAAAACCTTTTCTACCCTCTCAGCCTGGTCACAGATTTCAGATTTTCTTCCTAACAACTAATTTACAAGAGTTTGCAGCCTATTTGCAGTAGTGAACGATTGCTAATATTGTATTGCTTTTTTAAAGAGTACAAGCAGTAGAGCAAGAGGGATGCTTACTGACTGGCAGTGTGAGGATACACAGAGGATGGAGGGTGAAGACTAGTGTTGCTAATGCTAATGCCAGCTAGTTTGTCCATCTCATGTGCGGTCATATGTGCTTGATGCTGAAGTTCACGCTTGTCGACTTTCTCCCAGACCCTCACGTTCGAGGATTTTTACCTTGTCAGTTTCGGTCAGAATGCTTTTTGATGTGCTGCGTTCAAGTGCTCCTATAGTGTCAGTTGAATGAGTTTGATTGGTGGAAAGTACCAGGAACTGTGCTTTTGGTTGTAGATACCCCAAAAATAGATGCTGTAAAGGAGTCTCTGATTCTGTTGCTTTTAATCTGTTGGCACGTGAAATAGATTGGGTGCCCCTGCAAGCAAGATATTTAGCTTAGCCTGTTAGGCTAGCTGACCCTCGAAGTTCAAGCAGCCAGTGGTGGAAAATGTAGTGGATTATAATTATTGATGCATTAATGTGTTCATCACTTTAATGTTGCAGCTGGTAAAGGTGGAGCTAATCTTAATTACTTTATACTCTGCTGGGTATCTTTTGAATTTCTTATCTTACCCTGTAATTATACATAATTTATGTGTTGCTTATGTTTTGTATTATTAATCTGAATCTGTAAAGTAACTAACATCTAAAGTTATCAAATAAATGTAGTGGAGTAAAAAGAATGGAAAAACTCAAGTAAAGTATAAGTACCTCAAAACTGTACTTAAGTGCAGAATAAATATACTTAGTTACTTTCCACCACTTCAAGCAGCTCATAACTTTCCCAGTCTCCAATATGGTGTGTTTACGTTGCCTCGTGTAGCTAAAGACGCCCCTGTCAGTCCTCTCAGCAGGTTTCCCAGAAACTGTCTTTAAGCAGGAAGGTGTTTGCGTGATCTGGGATCGGTTGAGGATTAACTGTTGGTCTGCAGGAAGCCACCCAATACTGATTAAATGACCCTGACTCGCTGGCCGCAGCAGCACTTACCTGCGGATCAATCCACCTCCGGTTGGACGTCAATCTCCTTTAGGTGACAGGTTTAGAGGAGATCTTGATGAAGTCATCGTCTTGCACTGAAACTCTTGATGGATTGATTGGATTATGATTAAAAAAGAGAGGATGGTTTGAAAATCCAGGCAGAGAAGTGAAGATGTAACTACTGACAATGTGCTCTTAAGCAAAGCAGAAAACCTCCAGCTGCTTCAGCGGAGATGGATGGATGAGGAGCTGCACTGTTAGCTAGCAGAACTCCCTTGGTTGGTGAAGACTGAAAATATTTTATACATCTTCAATGCTTTATATTATATAAAAAACTAGTTATATACTCTTCTGTGGTATCAACATTTTCTCACAAGCATATATATAAAATCAGATGTAGTGACTGTAGATATTTGAGCATCCAATCTCATCATGTAAAACTAAAAGTAACTGGAGCAACAGGTCAGAGAATATGGGAAATATTACAGGAAATCTAAAACCCCAAATAGTCAGTATTAATCAATATTAACTCACCTCTATTGTTATTTTTGTCCTGAATCCTTTATTTAGATTCAAAAGGTCTGAGAGACAAATTGTATTTAGAATCACTTTGTTGGTTAAAATAAGATTTTAGAGATATATTTAGAGATATCTGTCAAATGTTGAATTAATAACAATGATGGTAATGTTGATGAGACTTTAGTGATCCCCATGGGGAAGCAGGGTCATGAGTCAGCACATTCAGTGGCAAAAAGGACAAATGGACAATTAGCTCAAATTATAAATCAATATGAAACAAGAAATAAGCAAAAATGCCTCTGTTCTCTGGCACCAGCTTCTCCAATGTGAGGATTTTGTGAGTTTTGTCTGTCTTATATCAGATGTTGGTCGGACAAAACAAAACATCTTAAGACGTCACCTTGGGCTGTAAGAAATGGTGATGTGCATTTTTCACTGGATTTCACAAGCAAAAGAAAGAAACTGTTAGTTGTAGCCCAAGAAACAGTGTCCTTGAGCAAAGCACTGAACACTGAAAGTGTGAGAAAAAGTCTAAGTTGCCTTGAACAAAAGTGGCAAATAAATGTTATGTATAGTCAATTGTTCAGCTTGCAATTTCTTTAAATCATAAGTTATAACAAACCATGTGTTATGGAAGCTCTCACAGTTCGGCACACCTGACTTATAGCTTTGTTCAAAGGCAGTTTACTATCGAGGCCAAACGAAAGCAGCAGCGACGTCCTGCAGGCTGAAACACATTTGCATAATGAGAATTTGTTAATTACTTTGAGATTAAGCACAGAGGCCTCAGTCTGTAAGCTTCTGTATCAAATTAGTGTTTAGTGAAGGTTAAGACAACTCTCTTCTCCTCGGCTAATCTCGGAGACGCAGAGGAAAGGCTGCAGTAATCTCACCACGCCGACACTCAACAGTCTCCTCTGAAAGCCAACAACAGTCCAAGATGGTGTTTGACAAGCACCTCCTCTAATTGCTGCTGTTAATAACTGTCACATACTTCATTTTTAGATGTTGCTCCAGCACTTTGGCCTAGAACAAGCTCAATAAATCTGCATTTTAGATAACCAACCATTAGGAAAGAGGCAGGGGGGTCAGATCAAGCTGCAGCAAATATTCCTGAAGTTGTGAATCACTTTCAGAGAAAAGAAAGGAGAAATAGTGGTTTAAAGGGCAAAGGTGGAGAGCTTTTGGACCACAGCAAGTAGGAGAGGAAGACACGGCAATGCAGGAAAAGGCTTCAGTAATAGAAGATCTATACTCACACTTACAAACACTATGAACGGGCAGGAGAATCAAAAAGAGTGCAATCTGAACTGACTGTAAGAACTTGGCTTGAATGTCTATTTCTAAGGTGGTGTTATTTTCTAATGCAACTCTGCTGAGTCAGCGGCAGTCAGCAGTCAATAAAAAGTACATGCGCTGAAATGAGAAGTGGACACTTTGGTGCAACAGTAACACAAGTAGATACATCTTTAATAAGGCTGGCCAAAGAGGGAACCGAAGACCGAACCCTGACTGTGAGCAAGTGTGATCTTTGCTTTAGTCGGAGCCAGAGGAACAGTCTTTGTCACATTTTTGGATTTGGTTTGTTTTGGTGACCAATAGAGTAGTTCAGTGATGACAGATTAAAGACGTCTTAGGTCTTTTAGTTCAACGTTAGCATTTTGTCATTTTTGTGAAATGTTTGTGTGTATTTAAGATCTTCCCTCGACATCATTATTATAAAGCCATTTTGACCAGGTGTCAGATCAGCTGTATCAAGAAGTGTGCTTCTGTTTTTCCCTTTGCTTGTTTGTTAAAGGTGTTAAGAAAGGCATCAGTGAACCACCCCTCCTTAACATTTTACACAATTCAGCCTGATGTTTGATAACTGTGGCTCAGTTGTCAACATACCGTACGTCTCCTTCAAGCCCTGCGTTTGTTCTCATTTCCTGTTGTTGGTGTGGATTACGCAGTGAGTCACACTGCAGTTCACTTCACTGCGGAGCATTGGGACTCACATTTTCATCTGAAAGACCCGATGCCAAACGAGCTCAGCCCCATGAGGTCATAGCTAATTTGAAGTTGCTTGCGTCAGATGTCACGTGAATGTAAATGAAGTCTCCGTGTTGATTATTTCAACGTTTCAAACTCTTTGCAGTCGATGAAAATACAATGAAACAATGAAAACATCACTGTCCTAATAATTTCAATGCATGTTTATTTGTTCAGACAACAGAAAGGCTAAACGTGTTTGTTCACTGATAAATTATTAAATGTATTGATTAAATTCAAGCACACTTCAACATCCATCAGTTCAAGCCCTTGAAGACTGAATGGAAATTAGGCTTCAAATAGCAAATATATTCAGATTTCAGAAAATTCAGTCAATAGTTGGTATAACATACATATATATAATATATAATATATACATTTAACTTTAACACTATTATAATTTAGAATTGTATTAAGTTTTTTCCAAATAAAATGCTCAATAAATTTAATCTAAGAGTAAATTTTACCCCCATGATCATTTTGTCAGATAAAGTTTCTTATTTCCCAGATTTTGTATTCTGGATTAAAACTCTTAATATTTATTGTGAATCATGTAGTCTTATATATAAATTTACGCAGGAGCTCCAGGCCGCAGATTTGTGAAGAACTATTGATGTAACAGGCGGAGCAGAACTCGACAACCAGTTATGTTGGCCGTAGCTTTAACTCACATCTTTAACTGCCTGCTCAGCCTCCTTGCATAAAAAAAACAACCGATGTGTTGAGGAAGGGTCGACGCTTCTTCATTATTTAGCAAGCATCTCTGTGCTCCTTCATGTAAACCGATAGGCTGTAGCTCTGAGGAGGGTGCAGTTGTTTTGTTTGTGCTTTATTCCCTGAGAGTTCTCGTGTTCCACTGCAGCCGAGTGGAGATAACAGTCTAAATATAGAGCAGGGTGCAGGGACTCTGAGACCTGTGGGCTCAAGTCATTGTGCTCTCAAGAGTCGACAAGGGTTCCTGAATCCTTTCACCCCTCGTAGCCCTGAATTCTTGTAGCCCACTGGGCTTGTAGCTGATTTTTCTACTGAAGCTGGAATTAAGCCTCCAGTCTTCTTGAGAACTGCTTTTTGGATTGGCGAGTATCCTCGCCCGACAATTTCTGTGATCCGACATTCACACCCAGTCCACGTTGTAATTAGCCGGCTGCGTGTTTGAACTTCTCTCTCAAGCTCTCTTTTATCATTCTTTGCACAACGATTTTCACTTTTCATGTGAGCGACTGAGTTCAACTCTATGAATGTCTTCCAGGAGAGACTGACTGAAAATGTTCAATTTAAAATTACCACTCTCATATACTTACTTCTTAGTGGTGTCACTGTTGGTGTCAGGCTACATCTTTCCTTGGCTGTAACTTCAGCTGTAAGCATGAGACTGCATGTCAGACCTGCACAGAACAAGTGGTCCACACGAGCACTAGCAGCTCTACCTGTGTCTCAGCGCTTCAGGTTTCACGTCTCACTCTGGACTTAGACCGACCGGTCTGCGTCCATCAGATTGTAGCATCACCATTTTGACTGTCGTTGATCACCCAACTTGCAAAGAAGCAGCTGAAATCATGTTTTGGGGTAATAAATCTTTGGCAGAACATAGCTGGCTTAAAATAACACTCTTTTGACAGTAATTGATGGCATCGACATTAAGCTATCGATGTTAAAACACATGTCCAGCTGGTGAATAACAACTAACCCTAACTCCAGAGTAACTTCACTGGACTTCACCTGCAGCTGCTTGTGCAGTGACGTATTCCTCACACATCCCCGGCTGATTGTGACTGATTGAGTAATTTGCCTCCAACATTCAGCCAAATTGAGAAAACTCTGATGGGTTTTCTGTTTTCCCCTGACGTTGCAACACGCTGCTTTGATTAATTACCACAAAGCAAATGTGCAAATGTTAGAGCCTGACTAGTTAATCACTATCATCTGTTATGCTGAGTTTTAACAGATTCTGACAGAATCTCATCTTTTGTCTAAACACTCATTAAATGTACAACCTGTTCTGCATGTTGTTGGAAGGGCTTATTGGGTTTAATTTGATTCAATTGGGTTTTTGTTTTGCTCATGACTTAAACAGAGATGGTCATTAATTCAGAAAGGGCTGGCTGCCTTTGCTAACAACTAGGAAAGCCTTGCATTCTGTCCACGCCTGCATCAGGAGGAGCAGATACAAGTTCATTGTCCAGTCCTGCAAGATGGCACCCCAGTTTGCGGGTCTATTCCCCATCACCAGGCAATTCACACTATGCAGTCCATACCGTATCTGCATCTGAATCAGCAAGAGTCCTTGATCACTTTGCCGATTATTGTCTCAATTAATTGATAATGATTTGGTTTATAAAATGAAAATCGTCTTAATTTTCCACAGCGCAATGAGATGTATTGAAATAGCTTGTTTTATTCGACCACATATATTCAGTTTATTGTCATTTATTACACAGAAAAGCAGCAAATCTTCATACTTAGAAAGCGGAAACTATCAAGTTTTCAGCATTTTTGCTTGAAAAACCAGTTGACTAATCAAGACTAATAAACAAATCGTCGCAGCTCTACTCTGCATTTTCTCATTACCCACATCATAGATATAGTTTTCCCTTAAGCTTTGTCAGATGAGCTAACTTGTCTCAGCACTCTCGCCTTTCTACTCTTATAGATAACTTGTTCATGTATGTGACTGACAGCTGCGGATATCTGCTCTGATGTTCTTATTGAGTTATATCAATATCTATATCTATATATCTACAGTATATTTGTATCCCTTTTTGGGACTGGATTGGATGCTCTTCTCTATTGCTCTGTTTCTCATGATTTATGCTAATAAGATGGTTATTTTACCATAAATATTCATACTGTACATAGGATTTTTCCTTCAAATTGATCTTCAATGTCACAGATGTGTTGCACAGATTTCAGCATGGAATGAAATCTCTGAAACTTTTATTGCCTTGCTTAAAAGAGTGTTTTAGGAGTGTGGATCAAACAGAAAATCCAACGCTGTACTCTCAGGAAAGGTCACTGTCATCTATTTTTAAAGCACTGCCAACAGAGCTGTCGTGGGGAGGGGTGCAAGACCCTTTGTGAACTTGGCACCGGAGACCCCCCTATTCATCACTTACATGCATACACACTAACCACAGGACAATGCACATAGCTGCTTATAAAGTTAAATTGTGCAGGACAATTTTGTAGAAATGCATTTCATTTGTGTGTCATAGAAGTGTTTTACATGGAGATAAAACGTTACAATAATCATCTATAACAATGCAAGTGTGTGTGTTTTACACATACACACTTGTATTGTTACGGTGCCACAACAGCGTTACACACAGGTAAAACAGTGGTATGCTCACCTTGAACAGGATTGAACACATCCAACAGCATTATGCACAACTTAAACTGCACTACATTCAACCCACAATATTATGCACAACTTTTAAACTGCATTACGGACACCCAACAGCAATTTACGGTCGTCACATTTCCTCACTTTCTGGTAAAGCCAAAAAAAATAACAACTCTTAGAAAGTCATGTTGGCACATGTTAATATGGCAGCACTACGGAAATCCTGTCATGTTGTGTAATTTGAATAGATGAGATGGACTCAACATAAGATAAGGCATGAATTGAATGAATTACATGAAAGTCACTTTTCTTGCTTTCTTGGCTGCAGTGACATCTGTGTAATTCATCTTGGATGCAACATCCTCTTCAATGGGCTGAATAACGAGCCCACACAGTCTGCCCCGAGACACTGATGTACGCACATAGTTCATTTCTTTCAACTTTGAAATGTCAAACTCCCACATTTGTGAAATCGGGTGCAGAGAGCAGTCACAGCCTGAGCAACTATGATGTTGAAATATTTTATTTAGGCTTTGGATTTGGGGCGCATTCATCTGGAAGCTGGGACCTTAACCCAGGAAGGAATAATCGCATAGTTTCTTTTTTTGAGTGACCTTTATTTTCACTGCACAGACAAAAAAGTTGCTTTGAAGTATGTTGGGTTTGTTGGCCCATAAAAGGCGTGAGGCCCTGTGCAGTTGGACCCCTGACAACAGCTATGGCTGCCACTTGTTGAGGTCACAGAGGTCATCTGATTAAAGTTTTGTTTTCGCCTCTGTCCACAGATGGCCTCAGCAACAGCGACCTACGGGCAGAAGGAGTCTTCGGACCAAAACTTTGACTATATGTTCAAGATCCTCATCATTGGAAACAGCAGTGTGGGCAAAACCTCCTTCTTGTTCCGCTACGCCGACGACTCCTTCACACCGGCCTTTGTCAGTACGGTGGGCATCGACTTCAAGGTGAAGACGATCTACAGGAATGACAAGAGGATCAAATTACAGATCTGGGTAAGACATGGTTTCCTGGCAGAAAGTAAATTGAACTAAGATTTATAATTTACATGTACGTAACATTTTGAGATTGATAGATTCAAACGCAGCTGTGCAATTAGAGTTGGAATCTGTTGGTAATTTATTTTATATATGTCACACTTACTATTATGCACAACTGGCTTATTAAAAGGAAGGCTTAGTGCAAGAAAATCTGCATCACATGCAGCACAAAACAGTATTGGAGATCTGCGATGGTACTGGAAGTCACTGTCACTTACATAAAATCCACAGCATTCAGTCATCCAGTTGCTTCATGACACACTTGTGATCGGATCAGTCAGGACAGATGTTCATACAAGGTGTAAACAGGGCCTAATTCGACCAGTTTGTCAAATATCTCTCCCTTGTATAGATGATGATGATTTCAAAAGCATTTCAGACCAAAATTAACTTCAGACAAGCAGCTGACTACGGTTCGTTGCCTGTGAAAGAAAAATACAAAGCCAAGTTTTTCCACATATGACCTTTGGACCACGTGTTTTCAAACCTTTTTCCTGTTTCCACGATGTTCCATTTGTCTTTTCTTTCCTCTGTGTATTTCTAAGATGAATCAGTTTGAGGATACATTTGACAAAGTTGCCTAATGTTTTGTGCACTGTTATTGCTGCACGGGTAGAGCCTATACAGACACTTCTGCATCCAACAATTACTGTAACTTTAACTTTCCGAAAACGATGATGCATCATTAACACAGCAATTAACACACGGCCAGATGTGTGTCTCTCTCAAGCTCTCTTTTTCCATCTTTACACAACTATTTCTGTCTCTTTTCATGTGAAGTACAACACTATGAATGCCTTCCTGGAAGGATTGTCCTGAAGTGTGTGTCATTATGCCCATACAGTGTTTAAACAATTTTTGCATCTTGTCCCTCTCACCTTCGAGTGTGGCAGTTCAGAGCAGCTATAAACACTTTTGCATTTCTCGGTTGGACGATATGTTGGACAAATTAGTTTGCTTTGAGCTCTACATCTGAAGGATGTGAAAGTTAGCTAGACACTTGATGACAGAAAGATGATGCTAAATCCCTGAGATACTCACCTGAACCTCTGAAACAAAACCTGAATTTTGTGTGAATGTATTTTAATGATATCTAATAATACAGCAAATTACATGTCATAGGATATTTCACAACGTGTTCAACAGAGTTATCTGCCGCTCTGTGAAACTCAGCCCTGTGGTGCAGTTTCATTATGCGAACTGTCCTCAGATCACTGTAAACACACACAAATCTGCAGCACCGTCTTCTCTGCTGCCTGCTCATCCAGCTGACCCTTGGATGAGTACAATACAAATATAATACAATAAAGTAGAGACCAAAGAGACCAAAACACAGTTAGCAACATTAATGTGATTTCAGGACCAAACAGGGCCGTGTTTTTTCAGATGTTTTGTTGCGTCAAACATGTGTTGGCTCCTGAGGGCTCAACAGTGAACACAATTATAAAGCGGAGTAAAGACAAGCTGTGAGAACAGGCCTGCCGAGCTGCAGGAAACTGGTGTGTCAGTATCACATCGTAGATCATCACATCATCTCCACCTTAACTACACGTTCTGCAGCAGGCAGAGCTGTGATGGTGAGCAGAGCAAAGTGTGTGTGTGTGTGTGTGTGTGTGTGTTGTATGTGTAGGGCTGTCTCTGTTGTCAGCCTTTGCCAGGTCTTGCCTCTGGTAAGGAAGACACAATCGGCCAATCAGAGCACGAGGAACGGATGACTGGGTGCTGCTGTCCCCTCCCCCGCTACTACACATCTCCCTGAGTAGATATCCCCCTCCCCTCCCTGTACACACACACACACATACACACACATAAAAATCCCCATCCCCCATCTCTCTGCTGAGACTCCAGAAGAGCAAAATGAAAATGGTCAACACACAGTATGTATATTTATTTCACAGTGTGCAGTTAATCCCATTTATATAGATTTATACGTATATTGTATGTCAAACATATTATCTCAGTTGAAACAGTGGCGTTTGTGGGGTTTTCTATTTATGTGTATTATGTCAGCATCCTGCAGCTAATACAGGAAGATTGGACACCACTTATCTTTTCATTAAACTGGGGTGGAGACTTTATTGCTACATTCATGCTGTCAGTGCTCATGACTACAGTCAAATGTTGAGCTGTAACTAACAATTATTTCTTTCTAATATATATATATATATATTTGAAGAAAACATGAATATAACCTTAGTATAGTTAACCTATATTACACTATTTAAATAAACATAAACTGTTGTATGAACCTCAATGATATCAGAACATATATAACATGTGATAACAACTTATTAATTAATTACAAAAATCATGGCAATATGAGCTTGAATACCTCCTACAGCCCAATTTTTGTATAGTATAGTAATAGTTTGTTCTTGCCCTTCATATCCGTTGATTCAAATTAAAGCATGAAAAAGAGACTATTTCATAACCTCACTGACTTTTCTTCCCTGTTTTTCTCAAGTATCCATGACAAGTTCATGTCCAGACTCCCACCTTAGTTTATCTCGTCTGATGGAAAATTAACATTATTAATGTAATATAATTTAGCATATAAGCTGTTTGCCTACCTAAAGTTTTCTCAGCTCTAACAGTTTTCAGAGCTGATGGTGAACCCAAAGACGAGTACTCCCATGCGTTCATTATGTAATACCACTCAGTGCTACCTACACTGACATTTTGGTTATGGAGCTGATGCTCTCGAGCGGCCTGCAGCACGTTGAGTGGATGAACAGGACTTAAACTGCAGAACAACCAACAACATGGAGCTGCAGCTCCCTGAAAATAGATGTCATACCATATTCTTGTGACCTGAGAAGGATCATGTGTGATTGAGTGAATTGACACATTGATGAGTCCAAGGAAAAAAAAGCTAAAAAGTGTGTGTGTGTACAGTGTGTTGTTTTTGTGTGTGCACATTTATGGACTCTTTGTCAGAGACTGTATGTTGCAGTTCATGTTATGTGTGTGTTGTTTAGCTGCTTCAAGGTAAATGAAGTCCCCAGAACGTTTAATAACAGACACACTGCGGGTATGTATTTGCCGTATATGTGACTGCAACACTTTAGCCTCCCCATTTATCCTTCATAAGCAGGATATAATCATTTGATGAATTGCTTAGGCTGTATCACAGTATAATGTAGCTGTAAGCAGTATGTAAACAGTATGTAAATACTAATAGTAGAGGCAGTGATTGTAACTGATTACTTCCACCAGTCTCTGCAGTTCAGTCTCAGTCATTTGCCCTGTTGATCTCCACACCGACAGCAGAGTGATGCTGTTGGACCAGAAGCTGCTCGTCTCAGAGAGACGCAGGGTGTTGGGTATCAGAAACACTAAGGCTTTAATTCCCTGAGCATTCATTAGCGCTTAGCACTGAAATCCAACCTGACCTGGGTTTGTGGCCAAGGAGAGAGAGTTGATGAAGTGTCACCCGCTGGCAGATTTATAATACGCTGACTTTACTGGAGCACATGGGAACAATGTGTGAGTCTGACATGTCGCATGTCAAGTCTGACCCTTGGTGTGTATGTGTGTATATGTTTGTCTATGTCCCATCTTTAGGCTCAAGTGTTCTGAAATAACGGCAGAAAACCCAAAGTCAAGTGAATTGCTGTACTATACAACAATATAATCCTGGTGTGTAATACTAGTTATAAGCCTTTTAGTTATCATAACCTGAGTCAGAATCACCTGTGGTGTATATACGCTGTGGGAGGAATATGATTTTTGTTTGGTCTTTTTTTCAGAGGTTTTGATGAAAAGAATAACAATATTAATAGTGTTTGCAGAGTGTTTCGCAGTTCAGTGTGGGGAAACTCTAAGGGCTTGTGCCAAATGTCTTTCATGTGGAAAATAAGGAAAAAGGACCAATTAGACTGTCTGAAGAGCTGAAAGTTTATGTGCTGCTGTTTTTTTTATCCAGGACACTGCAGGTCAGGAGCGTTACCGCACCATCACCACGGCCTACTACCGAGGAGCCATGGGCTTCATCCTCATGTATGACATCACCAACGAGGAGTCCTTCAACGCCGTCCAGGACTGGTACGTGAGTGGCTTGGGGGAGTGTCACATGACTACAGTGTACGCCACAGAGCTTTGTGCTGTGTGGATGTTGGATCTTGGATGGAAATTTTCTTTCAGTGGAATTCTGATTTTAGATGTGAAATAAAAGTCACATGTACGGTTCATTTTTCAGGACCAGATTTTGTAACTTTGTTCACTCACTGTGATTCAGATCTTGGTTTAAGTAGCTTTTCTCAGTGCACACATGTGAGAGGAATAATTCAGACTTCAGGATCACACTCAGCTGCTGCGTGGTCACAGTCTTTGAGTTTCCTCTCTGACTGCTGGGTGTGTTGGTTCCCAGGTCGACTCAGATTAAGACGTACTCGTGGGACAACGCCCAGGTGCTGCTGGTAGGAAACAAGTGCGACATGGATGACGAGCGAGTGGTGAGCGGAGATAGAGGCCGGCAGCTGTCTGAACACCTCGGTGAGTTGTTTACACACACAAACACACACTCATTGTTAGGTACACTGACCTGAAGTGAATCAACGGACAGGCTGAACTTTAGTGTTGCTAGATGTTGCTGTTGGATCACCAAAGTAATTAAGAGGAACCTTTTTGGAACCATGAATATCTATTAAAATCCATCAAATAGTTTTCAAGATATTTCACAGTGGAGCCAAGCTGCTGTACACCTGGTTAAAATTGCAACTCACCAGGTGTACTCTACTACATCTTCACCACTAAACTGTGCAGTAGCTCAGGTGACCACGTCCTCATTAAACCTCTCCCACACCCTGTTTCCTGTCCAGGTTTTGAGTTCTTCGAGGCTAGCGCCAAGGACAACATCAATGTGAAGCAGACCTTTGAGCGCCTGGTTGACATCATCTGTGAAAAGATGTCTGAGAGCCTGGACGCCGGAGATCCCGCCGTCACAGGGGCCAAGCAGGGGCCCCAGCTGACAGAGCAGCCCGCTCCTCCTCACCAGGACTGTGCATGTTAAAGCTGACTACTCCCCCGAACCCCTTTTCCTCCCTCTTCCTCCTTGTCCTCCTTCAGCTGGACCCCTGGGCCTCGGGTCCATACTCCATCACCCTTCTCACTCACTTTCCTGCTTCTTTCTGTAACCTAGTAAAGATCATTGGCAAAGAGGGCACAAGAACCAGGTTGCAAAGTGTCTGAAACGCTCTGAAAGGCTCGTGGACCAGTGCTCGGGGTGTATTTGCTTCTGGTTCCTCCTCATAAAGGAGCTAAAAGGTGTCTGATCGTTTTGATCGGTGCAGGTCAGATGCCAAAGTTCAATCAAACCGATCAATGTTTCAGACTCTTTGCAGCACAGGTTCTTGAAGGTTCCCGACCCACCTTGCGTTGTCTCCCTGTGTGGTTTTACAAGAAGGATTTGACGGCGTCCGTCCTCAGAGTGCCATTTAAATCCTTCTGATGTTTACAGTACTTTGTTTCATGTCAGTCAAATGTCTTGAAAAGATGTCAGCCTCGGATATGGTGACCAAGAAGGCCACGGTGGAGTGAATGAGGGAGGGGTGATCCAGCTGAAATCTGCTCCATACTGATGTGTTACGTTTCTTATATGATTCTGGATACACGCAGAATCAAACATACATGGATCTGTGTTTCATTTGTTGTCTCACCTGGTATCTAAACATAGATGTGGCAGGTATTAGCAGATGTTTTGTTTTCGTTATTCATCTGAGCCTTTTCATTTGGCCTTTTTTATGTTTTTACGTTTCTTTTTTTTTGTATTCTGGTGCCCCATTTATTCTTTTCATACATGAAATACCGGGTGGGGGAAAATATGAACAAGATAGCGCTAGGGAAAAAATTGCAAAAAATGAAGAGACACATTTTATTTAATTATATTTATTTCAAATGTACATATAAATGTTGTGCAATATATATAATATTTACAGGTATGCGTTTCTGGAAATGAATTTTAAAAGGAATGAAGTTATATGAGGATATTATCAATTATAAGAGGTCTGTGTTGTTGGGTTTGTTTGGATGATGTGTGGCAGCTCCTCCGTGAGTCGTTTCATTTCCCCGTTGGTTTGGTCTTATGCTGCTTTTCAGAGATGTTGCAAAGTCAGAAATTCAAACTTCCTGCTAAGAAAAATGCAGTGAAATAAGTGAGTCTGAATAACGAGTCGGAAAACTACCAATATGTTTATTATCCTCCAAATCCACTCAGCACCGCAGCTAATAAAGTGAAACATTTTAAAATAGCTCTGATATCAGAGGAAGACGCTTGCTGGAGAAACTTTGTGCTGCTTCATAAATGTTGTTTGAAGCTGGACAGTGACTGTAGTGAAGCTGACACCGGGAGATTTTCAAAATAATCAAACGATTTGAGTCTTCTGAAAGCTCAAAGTCATCAAGGCTTCTTGTCCCAACAGCCAAGATGTTATTGTGTCTGCTGTCACTAACAGACGATGCAAACATTTAAGGATATCTGAAAAGCATTTTGAGCAACACAGTTGTGCAGTTGTGCTTGCTAACAATGCTACATATTGATAGTGATACTGAGCTGGACCAACTAAAAGTATTGAGGTTGAAATTATGTAATAACAGCTGACAATTTCTGACTCCAGAAAGCAGCAAACCTTTGGTTTTCATCTCCCTGTTAGCTGTTCGGATAGTCACAGCTATTTTCCTGCATCAATAATCATTCATTAATCATTCTCTAAAACATGGAATGGGTTTGGAGGATGCAAGACTATGTTGTTTTGTTAGCTAATTTTTATGGTATTTTGCCTTTATCTGATAGTTTGACCCAAAGAGAGTGAAAGGAAACATCAGCAGCGAACAGGATGGCATGTGACAGACAGTAGATGCCCAGCTGAACCAGGTACATGTGCTGTTACATGGCACAAACCTTAGATCTCGTTTTAACATCCCTGAGTACTCAAAGCTTGATTGACGAGTACAGTAACTATATACTTGTCTTGCTGGTGTTGAGACTTGAATCACACAGACATCTAATCTAGTTTGCACTGAGAGAGACTGTATCCAGGATCATGATGTGTTTGCAGTTCAACCACTCGTGAGTTTAAATGCATTATTTTGAAATGCACATTTAATGGTATTGGGAAGACTGGACTGCAGTATCCATGTCATTTATGTGCTAATTTCGTTTCATCTCTGAACCTGGTATGTAGTATGTTAGGTGAAGCTACACGCCAACACTCAGCGATTTCATGTTTCCTTGCAGTATTATTACAGAGTCTGTTTGTCTGTTTATGTGTAATGGAATCTCCAATGCTCAGTCTTCAGGTGAAGTATAGACAGTTTAAAGTCAAACAAGCATCAAACAGCTGGAGGCTGAAATGTTCATAGGCCAGGTTGCTGCTGAGTTTGTAACATCAGTTTTGAGTCGATGCAGGAATTAAATATCAGGTTTTCTTGGTTCCAACACTGTAACCATGCCTTGTTTCAGCTAAGTATGCTAAGTTAGTATGCTTTTTAAATCTACATAGCATCACTCACTCTGGGCATGCACAACTCCCCCCTCCACTAAAGACTCAGAAAGTGTTTGTACACTTGTTTTAATACAGTTTCCACAGTTAAAACTGGATTGTCGGGTATTCCTTCTTTTCACTTCACCAAAGATTGCTGTAGAAGCAGCTCACAGTTTTTGCTGTAGGATGCCAGAATGAGCAGTGTGACCAGTTTTAAAAGTTTAAAATTGTAATAAAGCAAGTGCTGCTTGGTGGACTGAAGTGAACTCATTGATTTAATTGATTGTTAATCCAGGCTTGCTGTTGTTTCCAGCAGAAACAGAGATAAAGAGGATGGCACCTGTGGATTGAGAGGGCAAAGTACTATAAAACGTGGTCAAAATCACGGACTTCATAAAGTCTGTGACTTTGACTATTTGATTAAAGCAAATCTGAATCAGAAAAGCATTCATTTTGAGAGTAACTGTTGCATTACTTAACTGTCAAGTGTAGCATACAAACCTGAAATCACAGATGAGCCACTGACTGTTAAAGTTTGAGATAATGAGGCCTGAGTCAAAGTGTCCCACCAAAGTAGTGATGTTCTCATCAGAGAGGGAGTGATGATCACGACAAACCTGGGAGACGATTTTGATCATGCGTATATTTTACTTCTTACTGGTTGTGACTGTTTCTTTTCCGGTAAAATCCAAACTTTGAAACTGTTCTCCTTTCTAATATGTCTTCCTCTCTATATAAACCAGATCTGTAAATACTGTACCTTTGAGTCATATGTGTGGATTGTGTTGTATCGACTCAGGCTTGCAACAAAAAAACAAGTTAAAGAAAAAAGAGGAAAAAAATAGACAGTAAAAAAACCTGAAAACCCCAAAAGAGCCATGTTGTACTGTATCTGCATTCATTTCTAGGCCTGCTTGTGAATGAATGTGTCACTCTGTTACAAAGCAATACACACTACAGTATCTATACAAAAAAGAAATGCCATCAAGCTTGGTAGAGGTTGCCGACTTTAGATCTTCTACTAGCACGCAGAAACACGTAATTTATTTGGTCTCGCGTCACTGCCTCTTCAAATCCTCCTCAGTTTGGGCCATTAAGATGAGAGAATATGCTGTGGATGTTTTTATCTGTACTTTGTGGTAAAACAATAAAAAGTTACTAACAATCAGTTGATCCTTGTTTTTGAAGATTTTGTACCTTTGGGGGTAAGATGATCAAATCCCCAAATAAACTGATATTATAGATGTGCACTAACTTAAAAGGCCTTGTGCTGCATCATAAATGTTGCTTTAACCCAGACAGTAAAGACTAGATCCAGATTTATTCAAAATAATCAAAAGTTTTAGTGTTACGCAAGCTCAGAGTCATGGAAGTTAAGCAGTAAAATTAGAGGCAAATGTTTGGATGCTTCTTGTCCCAACAGCCTCAAGATGTCACTGTTTCACTTTTTGCTGGCAGACAATGTAAAAATATTTTGTGCGGCAAGCAGCAGCTTGTAAAATTTGATCTTTATAATAATTGACTTTGATTAAATGTTTCTATATAACATTACCAATTAGAAAGGTACGTCAGAACAGTTTGGAATTTTTGATTTAGTTGAAAGTTTCCTTCTCCTAAAAGAGACTCTTGTGCATGTAAACTCTTGTGGTTGTTTTGGATTTAGCACAACTGAGGTGTGAGTGAAAATGAACCTCTTTACTGCGTCTTTCGGAAAGTTAATCATTACATTGCCTCCCTTAGAAGTACAAAGAAAACTTTGTCCCAGAACTGTAATCAGATTACGTATCCAGAGGGTAGTGTTGCTTTTAGGGAAAACACACACAGATATGGACACGGTAAGTGTACAAATATTAACATCAAATAGACTAACCAGGTGAATGCACGTGGAAGCTGTGAACCAAAGTGGCTCGTTGGTTACATTAGATTGGATCATTAGATCAGCAAAGAGGGCATTAACTACTACAAGTGGCAGTGGGCTATTAATATCTGGTGTTGCTGTTATTGCTGTTAGTGATGCTAAGCTTTGTCAAAATCCCATTTGTTCCTGCCTCAGAGTGACTGAAGACATGAAGACACGTTGCCTTCAGTCTTATTTTTGTCCTCTGGTGCAACAATCAGATCCTCCTCCAAGTTACGTTTTTACTCAGAGGTCAACATGCCCAAACATTTCTGTTTCTACACGTTAACTGAGCTGCAACATGCTTTTCATCTCTCCGTCACATGGCTTTCGGTGGAGGTGATCGAGACAAAAATGTTGCAACGTTTTCACTTTTGAAATTATAGTTATTGTCTGTGAGAGGGACCTTCATTTCCCCACTACGGTTCTATATTTTATTCTTTTTAGGATGACCAGTAATAAATATTTTTCAAGGCAGGGTGGACCACATCTATTTCATGGGCAAACTATGTGATGTACTGTATCAAAAACAAAAACCATACCAGATTGGTTATGTTAATTATTTTGCAGGTTTGCAGTTCTAATTTTCTTGAACTGTTGTCAGACAAGAGCCTCCTGCTCATCATAGGTGGAGACACCAGTCAGTATCAAAAGGCCACACAGTGTTTACTGAAAAACTGATGCAACTAATATTTTGGTTTAATCCTGATCTTAAGGACCCCTACATAAATCTGCATTGGATTTGACTGTCATTTGACAACATTATGTTGTATGGAACCCTATCTAATTAGATTTAATTCTTCCCTGCTGAGGAATCAATAAAACTACAGTCCTCATCCACCTTCAGACTATAGGCTGACGTCTGTTCAACGACAAGTTAAATCAAACTTATCCTCATTTTGCTGTGGACATCTGGGAGCTCTTCAAGGTCCTTCAGGATGTCAGAAACTGACCCAACATTCACCAAAATGTCCTTTCAGCCATTAGTGCATGAACATCATTTGCCATTTCCCAATTAACCAGCAGAGGGAGAAAGAAACCAGGGCAATGATATGATGCAGATTCCTACACACACCCATCTAAAATCCTGTTATTACACAACACCGACTTCATTAATTCAGTCTCTATCAGAGGAGCAAGCTATAAATGTAAGAGTTCCATAAAAAGAATCACACCTATAATGATATTGTATTGACTTTTAGTTGTAGTCCGTGATATTCTCAGTTTATTTTGTGTTGGCACTGCCATCTACTGTAACCCACAATATAATTTCTTACAGTCAAATTCAATATATTGTAACTTCATTATGTTATTCTTGAGACTAATGCACAAAACTGATTCTTCAGTTAAAGCAGTTTTTGAATACCTTCATGAAACTGAACATAGTCTTAAAATAAATGGTTACACTATGTCTTGAACTGGACAACTTTCTATGGAGGAACATCTGTAGGCCTCATCCATTCACCACCAACGACTGGTTTACTGTTGCACACACTGACTTAGACCTGTTTTTCCAACATGCATGTAAATATGAGAGCTGGGCCAAAATTGAGGAAACAGTGTTTATTGCCGAGCAGCATTTAATTCAGAACACAGCGGCATACAGCCAAATAACTGTGGGCCAGAAGTGACAGCAACAGTCAGTGCAACAAAAAGGTTACCACATTTCACATTAAAACAAGAACACACTGAAAAAGGGAGACAGTAGAGTAAAAAATAGATAAATACATGTGTTTGTAAAGGTTAAAGATAATAAATACTGACTAATGGTGCCCTTTGACACCCAGCTGTGTAGGGCAACATTCGAGTATGTCAACAACATGCAAATTGTTCCCTATAGAAATACATGGTAGATAGTCCATATATGTAGATTATCTCTTATATATCAAATGTGGGTGTATATGCTTTTTTGTTACAGCCAGTTCCTCACACATTAAGGATATCCGTGTCATGAATGTGCATATTTCTGTATAAATATTGTAAATCCGTTTGGTCCAGGTTTGAGACTGAAAATAGACACAACCAGTCTGTAAACATTTTTTACAGTCATTAACGTTGAGCATATAGCCCCAATAAGTGCATCGTTCTCTTATCAGGAAAGCCCATGGCCAAATTCCATTTAAAGAAATTGCAGTTTAATGCTGCCTTGTTCACCAGTAAACATTTATACGAGACAGAACATGATTTCATACATCAAACATATTAAAAGGCAAATGCTCTTCATTTCGGCATAAATCCCAAAAAACAATTGGCGAGTATTCATTTAAAAATCCAATAAGTAATAGTAATGCGTGCTCTCCACTGGGCGGAGGGGACTGTGGAGTAATGTGGATCTGGAAATTGTTTTACGAATAGAAATGCAACCTGTCCAAATTGTCAGACGATTATAGTCACCCATCACCCATTATCTTAAATTTTGTTCTACCAGGTATGTAGCAGGTACATTTCGCTGGTGCAAACAGCCCATCGTTAATGTACAATTTAGCCTACGTGGTCTGGCATTCATTCCACTGGGAACGGCACATATCTGGGCTACGCTACATACAGAAAGACCAACATTAACAAAGTCAATGAAGCTTATATGCTGGTCAGTAGCCCAACTGCAGGTCTGCACCCCCCGACTAGTGCACTTGAACTTCGTGTGGCAGCAGCTGGCAGCCGCTGTTCACATGGGTGATGACTTTCTGTTTCAGCTGGGCCACTTGCTCCCTCAGCAGGCCAGCCGTTGATGCCAGATCGTTGTTTTGGCTTTTCAGCGTTTTCACCTTGTCCTCAAGCCTGGAGATACGCTCCAGTTTGCGCATCCGACACTTGGATGCTGCAATCCGGTTCCTTAGCCTCTTCCTCTCGGCTTTCATGCGGTCCTGTGAGTCTATGTCGATGGGAGACAGCGGCGGGCTCTCCCCGAAGCTCTGAACGTCGGGGACCGTCTGAGGCTCCTCCTTCAGCGGCTGGACCCGAGAAAGCTCCGGCTGCGGCGGGGTTGCCCCCAAATTATGCGACGGAGGAGGCGGGAAAGGGACTGTGTCCGTGGAGTAGTTGACAGTGGTTTCCAATGGCCCGCTGCCGTAACTGTTCAAGTTCGTATACACCGGTAGATCCGGCTGGACGGTGACCGGGGCGATGTTAGCGCCCAGATCCAGGCTGTTGTTCGTCTGCCCGCCTCCGTTCAGTTGATTCTGCTTGTGTAGGTCCTCCAGCGCCTTCACGAAGCCCTCGGCGAACTCCTGCTCGTCCGTTACCGTCTTCGGGTAGAGGAACTGGGGGCTTGTGGGTGTCGTGGTGACCATTCCGTTGGACTGGATGATTAGCCTCTCCAGCTCCGGGGAGGCCAGTTTGAGCAGTCCCAGGTCCGGAGAGTTGAGGATGCTCTCGGCGTCGCGGAGGTGCGGTTTGAGGTCTGCTTCGTCCGCCAGGCTCTTCATCATTATTTCCGCAGTCAAAATGACAAGTCTTACAGCTCGACACTCCCTCAGAACGGAGCCCTGCCCATAACCTCTCACAAATAAACCGGAGTGTAAAATATCTTGTGTTTAATTCATATTTTTAACACTTCACTGAAACCGTTGGCACGTGTCAGCTCTCGAGCAGGATCTGCTTGTACTGAGTGTCCGCGCGCACCGCCTCGAGCTTTTCTAGGCTCGCACGTTCCATTATGTCACATTAGAGCGCGCGCATTGGGCAGAAATTACGTTTTCCAGACTTTAATTTGAATAAAGAGAGGAGGAGACAGGAAAGAAGTCTCACTCTGCGCCTCATTCAGGTGCTACAGGAGGCAGTGCCCATGGATGTAATAATGTATTGTATTAATACGTCAGTGTTATAATCTGTGACAGTGTTTCTTTCATCAATCTCTCTGAAATGGTGATGTTTGTATGTCATGTCCATTGACATTTAAGATAAATGGGTATTTTCTACCACTGGAGTTTGTATTTTTTAATTTACATATGGGCATACATAAATGTTGGGTCATCAATAGCTGTGGCTCCCATGAGTCTTTATGATTTTAAAAACTAAAAACATCATAACACAGAGTCTCGTTATCACTGGTAACATTTTATTTTGGTGAATTAAAGCCTTTTCTCTACATTGTTATTACGGCCATGCCTAGGATTAAAGTCTATTTCAAGAGCACCCATTTGAGTGATATTGACCTTTACCAAGGAATGTGTACAGTGATATTTTTATGATGATGTCCATCAGTCAGTCGATCTGTCATACTTTGGTTTAGAGTAAAGTATCTGGATGACTGCTGGATGGATTACCTTGAAATTTGGTACAGAACGTCGTCAGTATATGTAAAAGACATTCATGGTTCCCAGAGGTTGAACCCTAAACTGCAGATTTTAAGGATAATGCTAACATATTGCATTTATTCTGATTTTGTAGCTGCAACTTCAGGGAGTAAAATATACCAAATACACATTACTTGAGCCTGGCTTGTAATTTAAGGGCGCTGCACACCCACACAGGTGTTTTCACTTATTCCAGCTATATAGATATCTGCTCAGGTTGAAGTGGGGCAGAGATATGTTGGTAATTAGCTGAGGTCATCTAACTTTATAAACTCATTAGTCATTAAGGTGTAAGTTGTTCCTCCCTTTGAGGTCCAACAGAGCAATGGGAGTGAGGGAGATGTTGGTCATTACAGTCATGCCCACATGGGTATATAGGTGCTTTAAAACAATTAGTGTGTTAGGGAATCTATCGTGTTATTTACCAGGAAGTCCATGACTGACCATCCAACATCTTTTCAAAGTCCTTGGGTTTTTCCTTTATTGCATGTGTTGATTTTTCCACATAGGAAGCTTGATTTTCCTATTAACCACTGGCTGAGAGATGTTTTTTATGGGTTTTCCCAAAACATAGCAACTCTATTTCAAGGTTCAAGGTACATTTATTTGTCATTCTACAACACAGGGCTGCACAATGACATGCGAGTTGTAGCCCCCTTCATGGTACACACACAGAATATATATACAAATATTTAAAAATTAGAATTGATTAAAAAATTTAAAAATAAATATATATATATAGGTATTCGTATGTTTGGCATGGGGATGACAGAATATAACATGTTTTTTTCCTCACTCCCAAGTTCAACAAGTAAATAATAATAATATATTTCCAAATATCTACTGTGGAAAACCACTAACATGAAGTTTGTTATGCCTCTCGATGCATTAAAGTCAGACAACACATCGTGATGATGTTAAAGGGAACATGAATTTCAATCATGCTAAATTATAGTTATAGATATAGGCTAGTTATACTTCTCCGTAACAACTGAGCATCTGCTGAGTAAGACAGTGAGATATGGTTGAAAGCTCTAGGACAAAAATGTAAATGGACCTTGTATTAAGATTAATTGTTCAGAACCTTCACTCTACAGAGTTATTCCCTTTCTCAATAGATGATCTTTGGTACCAGTTCTGTTACCATGGAGAGGAGGGAGAAACTACAAACACTGAGGTGGTACATTGAGGTTTGATGTCATGGTGAGTGTTGATTGGTTCATGTCCTCTTTACATTTTCAAACTACTTATTATGATACTACTTAATTTATACTTTTTATATTTAATGTAATAATGATAATTGCTAAATTGCAGGATATGATGGAAATGTCAGCTTGCACAATTCTGGACATGAACAGTTGTGATTTTCATTATACACGAAAAAAAGTTTGTTACTTCTGTTTTATGCCCTCAGTCAAGACACTTGTGGTGTTCATGCACATCAGAATTAGGAGATCTGAAACTGATCTGATTTCAAAACTTCCTCTGGTCAGTTAACAGTTTAACTTTAAAATTGTTTTTCAGTTGGATCTGGTCTCACACCCAGAACAAAAGTCACATGATAATTTCAATTTCCACTCAAGAGTTTCCGTTTGCCAGTTAGTTTCGCTTTTCCATTTTTAAAACTGATGTCAAATTGATATCCATTTCTAATTAGAGTATTTCAATTTCCCTTTTGAACATTTAATGTCACGATTAACTAAAAGAGTTAAAATATTACCGCTGTCTATTTTAATGTGAATTTGTTCTCCATGAATCTTCTGTGCAGGTTTGCTGAGCAATTCTCATAATGGAAGCTCTGTTTTTGCTTGCTTGTACATTTTGTCAGGATTTTCCCTTCTGCCTCATTCAATAGGCTAATTCTATTACACTTAATACTCTTTGTATCTTAAAGCTTTCTGACTAGAGCTCCTATAATATTACCAAACTACATTTGCATAAAATCACTATTGCGTACTGCAACCGCACTTCAAGCCACAGCACATTTATTTTAGAAATACTGTTGTGGTGTTTCATCAGTTATCAATAGATAACATAATAAGCTACTGAACACTGCAGATGAATTGTTCCTTTAATGTTGCAAATTAATGTGTCTGACTGTGTTCGGTTTCCTCCCTTTTCATGTGATGTTGTTTTATCCATAAATACACAGATACAAACAGCAGTCAGTCAATCTGCAATCAATTTATTAAGCTAAAAATATAATAATAAATAAATACCCAAAAGTATTTGCAGCCAAATATAATGGAAAATGCCCCTTGTTTCTTTCATTACCAAACAGTGATCTGGCTTATAAAGGGTTACACAGAGGAGGTTTGTGCGTCACAGGTCCATCACTGCAAAGCCTTGTGTGGGTGGATCACATGATGGACTCTGTGATGTCAGATCTCTAAACTCTGTGGCGGAAATGGAGGTGGGGGGGAGTAAACCAACTGGAGAGATATTTTTGTCTAAAAGCTGAGTATCAGTGTAAACAGAGCGGGGGTGCTGAGCCTGAAGTCAAGAAAAAAAGGGCAGGTGGTAGCTGGAAAAGACACACACACACACACACACACACACCGCATTCTTTCATTGTCCTTTCACTTTAATTCATAACACAACACCATTACAAAAAAAAGGGTTAAACATTTCAGTTTTTCTAGAGGCTGAAGTTTTGCCCCCTCTCATGACAACTGTCGATATATGTTGATGAATTGATGTTATCATGTAAAATCGAGGCACAGAAGTGTATTGAGCCTTACTTTGGTGAAAAGATGACTGTTGAAACATAGAGAAGACGATTTTGTTGCATGGTTTGAGTATCAATAACAGACATTTTGATATGGATTTGTAATCATGAAAATATCGTGTTTGATCAATCAGTGTAAGAATCCATTGTTACTAACATAACACAGCTGCTGTTGTTCATGAAGAATAAACTACATACTTTAACAGTCACTTTTCAAACCTACTGGAAGTGAGAGTTTGATACTCAAAAAATTGATTCCTGCACACTGTCAGCACTTTATTAGATATACAATGTTTTCCATCATGGACATTTGTTAGGTATCAAATTTACAATGTAAACCAACATATTTACTTGACACACGATACACAGGCAGCAATAAATAAAACATTTTCATGCACCTGTCAAGCAGGTGTGTATTAGACAATACTTATGGTGAAAAATGACCAATTTTAAATGTATCATTTATTCAAATCGAAATTTGATTTATATTTTGTGTGTACATTTTCTTCAGCACTTTCAAACTGGCACATTATGCAACCTATTATCAAAACGAAATTGCAAACTGGACTTTTAAATTTGAACAGAAATTATGCAATGCCAGTAGAGAATGAAGCAACCCAGCATTCTAACAAAACGACAATAAAACAATTGAATATTTCATTGGGTAAGTGAAAACACTGACCTGCTTGGGCGCTAGATGAAAAGGGATCGACAAGAGTCATCCTTTGGGGAATCTGAATGTCTGTGCAGAATTTCATGGTAATGCATCCAATAGTTGTCAAGATATTTTACTCTGGACCAAAGTGGTGTGCTGACCAACGGACAACAGACAGCGCCTTCCCTAGGGCCATGCTGCTAGACGCCACGCCACAAAATCTGAAAGGAGATACACACCTACAATATTTCAAGGAGGATTCAGATCTAATTGATTTACACAAGTACTAACATAAATTGAACCACGTACTGCTTGGCTGGAAGGAAATCACTTAAAAACACTTGGTCGCCAATAGGCAATGGGCTAAAAGATGAAAAAATACCTGTATGGTGCTGCATGGTCCTGCAGAACAAACTGCTCCCTCTCCATTCAGTATGACACTAACCCTGATGGGATGAGGATTCCTGACATGATATTGTAAAGTTTTCCAGATAAAAACACTCAGTAAAAAGCCTTTTAGTGTGTCATAATGTAATAGTGTGTCATATGACAGCTAAATAATGTTCTAAATTATGCAAACATGAGTCAAGACGAGCTGATACATTTTCATCAGTGAGTGTTGGTTAATGCTGCAAGTCAAGGCACAGAGTGATGAGCTGTCAGGAATGTTAGGTATCGGTTGGCTCAACTTCCTCTGTGCCAGAGCCCTGAGGAGATCAGGAACATTTTGTACTGTATTGAGCAACAGGTTGATGTGTGGTTTGAACTTTATCTGTGATTAATGGAGGGGAGTAGAGAAGATGAGGGCCCTTTGAAGGTATTAATAGACACGAGCATCCATTTTCTGTTGTGAAACAGAATCTTTAACGGTTGGCTTACTTTCACCTTCGCATATGAATTTCTTGCGAATCCACTGTGAGCTGTAAGCTAATAAAGCCCAACGTGCCCAAGGGAAGTGTTATGTGTTACGCTGGTAACTAGTTTAGCAAGCGTACATGTAATTAAACATTGTATAATCAAAGCAGTTAACTAGTTAATGTCATGTCTCGATCCTGGCCAACAATGTTACAGTGCCTGAATGGCAGGTATGTGACTTTGTGTGGGAGTGTGTGATCAAAAATAAAACAAATGCCAATCAAAACCTAATCTTAGATCTCACCTCCTTTTGCAGCACCTATCTTTCATACACGATCATTCTGACTTAATAATATATTGTTCTATATATATATATATCTGCTGCTATGGGGCTGTGAGCTTGGGCGTCTAGACATTTGGTTGTAATGTTGATGGTCGAAGAACCAAAGCTTAAGCTACTGTTACACTTAATATAAATTATTGTATATAATATATATATATATATATATATATATATATATATATATATATATATATATATATATATATATATATATAGATAGATAGATAGATAGATAGATAGATAGATAAAGCCTTAAAAGCATCAGCATGCTCCAACCAAAGTGAACATCTTCTGCCACATCAACTTCAAAAATTCCAGATTGGGGGGCTGTGACAATTTTCCGAAACTGTCAATCTGACATTCACATCCACTTCACGCAGCAACTGGCCAGGTGTGTGAAATAAAGAGCAGGATTTGATCTTATCACTCAAGCTCTCCATTTCCGTTCTTAACTATTTCTGCACTGGGACACTCTGACCACGACATGGTCCACCTGATTCCTGCATACAGGCAGAAATTCAAACTTTCTAAGCCTGTTGTGAGAACTTCGAAGAAGTGGACCAGTGAAGCTGCAGAGGACCTGAAGGCGTGTTTGGACTGTACTGACTGGGATGTTTTCAGGACTGCTACCAACAGTCTGGATGAGTACACAGAGGCTGTGACTTCATATATCAGCTTCTGTGAGGACTGCTGCGTACCAACTCGGACCAGGGTGAGTTACAACAACGACAAACCCTGGTTCACAGCAAGACTGCGACAGCTGAGGTTGGAAAAGGAAGAGGCGTTTAAGAGTGGCAACAGAGCAGAGTTTAAGGAAGCCAAGTACAAGTTTAGCAAGGCGGTGAGGGAAGCTAAACGACTGTACTCAGAGAGACTACAAGACCAGTTCTCCTCCAACGACTCTGCTTCTGTGTGGAGGGGGCTCAGGCAGATCACCAACTACAAACCAAGAGCCCCCAACTCTGCTAACGACCGACGCCTCGCCAACAGCCTCAACGACTTCTACTGTCGCTTTGAAAGACAATGGGACAGTCCTGACACCATCCCCCACACCATCACCCACCAGCTCCAGCCCAACAGCCCCAAACCCCTCATCACACCTGGGGCTGAACTCTCACACCTCCTACCACCACAGCTGCCCCCCACAGTGCCCCCCACTCCTCCAGCATCGACACCTCAGTCTGTCCTTGAAAGAGATGTGAACAGACTCTTCAAGAGACAAAACCCGCGAAAAGCTGCTGGACCAGACTCCATCTCCCCATCCTGCCTGAAGCACTGCGCCGATCAGCTGTCTCCGGTGTTCACGGACATCTTCAACACCTCACTGGAGACATGCCACGTGCCAGCCTGCTTCAAGGCCTCCACCATCATCCCCGTCCCCAAAAAACCAGGGCCCACAGGATTAAATGACTACAGACCCGTCGCCCTGACCTCTGTGGTCATGAAATCATTTGAACGCCTGGTCCTGTCCCACCTCAAATCCATCACAGACCCTCTGCTGGACCCCCTGCAGTTCGCCTACAGAGCCAACAGGTCTGTAGACGACGCTGTCAACCTGGCTCTACACTTCATCCTCCAGCACCTGGACTCCGCAGGATCCTATGCCAGGATCCTGTTTGTGGACTTCAGCTCTGCCTTCAACACGATCGTCCCGGCTCTTCTTCAGGACAAGCTCTCCCAGCTCAACGTGCCTGACCCCACCTGCAGGTGGATCACAGATTTCCTGCCTGACAGGAAGCAGCACGTGAAGCTGGGGAAACACGTCTCAGACTCGCGGACGATCAGCACCGGCTCTCCTCAAGGCTGCGTTCTTTCTCCCCTACTCTTCTCCCTCTACACCAACAGCTGCACCTCCAGTCACCAGTCCGTCAAGCTCCTGAAGTTCGCGGACGACACCACCCTCATCGGACTCATCTCTGGTGAGGATGAGTCTGCCTACAGGTGGGAGATTGACCACCTGGTGACCTGGTGCAACAACAACAACCTGGAGCTTAACGCTTCAAAGACAGTGGAGATGGTTGTTGACTTTAGGAAGAGCGCAGCCCCACCCGCCCCCATCACCCTGTGTGACTCTCCAGTGGACACTGTGGAGTCCTTCCGTTTCCTGGGCTCCATCATCAGCCAGGACCTCCGGTGGGAGCTGAACATCAGCTCCGTCATCAAGAAAGCCCAACAGAGGATGTACTTCCTGAGGCAGCTGAGGAAGTTTAACCTGCCACAAAAAATGCTGGTTCACTTCTACACTGCCATCATAGAGTCCATCCTCACCTCCTCCATCACCGTCTGGTACGCTGCTGCCTCCACCAAGGACAGACGCAGACTGCAGCGTATCATCCGCTCTGCAGAGAGGGTGATCGGCTGCAACCTCCCATCTCTTCAGGACCTGTACTCCTCCAGGACCCTGAGGAGAGCAGGGAAGATCGCTGCCGACCCCTCCCACCCCGGACACCATCTGTTCGACCCCCTCCCCTCTGGCAGGAGGCTGCGGTCCATCAGGACCAAAACCTCCCGCCACAAAAACAGTTTCTTCCCCTCTGCAGTCAACCTGACAAACTTACATTGACCCCCCGAACACAAACACTACTTATACGTTATATTAACGTACATCACCCCTGTCCCCCCTGCGTTACATTAACGCACCCACCCCCTACTGGACACTTTACCTGGACACTTTACTTTATTCTGGTCACTGCACTGTTGTTATTTATCTTATCTTATTTTTATTTTTATTCTTATTCTTATTTTAGCTTTTATATTCTACTTATTTGTTATCAAAACAATAGCACCTTCAGACCACAGCAAATTCCTTGTAATGTATGTTACTTGGCAATAAACAGTTTCTGATTCTGATTCTGATTCTGATTTCTGTTTTATATAATATTTTTTTTGTATTCCGAATATCAATATCACGTCTTATCTCTCTCTATGACGGTCGTCTTTTCACCCCACCTATGAGTGTGGCTGTTCACAACAGCTATAAACACTTTTAGTCCACATAAATATGTGAATAGCTACATTTTGGTTAAACATATTGTTAAGATTCAGTTAATCTGAGGGATACTTTGAGTCTAAGAGTTTTTTTAAAAATATTGTACACTTAGTAGTAAATAAAGTAAATAACAATCCTGACAACTATAGATAGACATGTATTTGTGTCACATGTGTTACATGTACACTAACCTGCTCCACTGGGCCTGATGACGTAGTTTCAAAGTGTAGGTGAAGTTCCACACTCACGGAGGATGTAGGAACCCCATGCACTAAGTGACAGTGTGTGTGTGTGAGCGTGTGTGTGTGTGTACTGGTGGTTTGTACAAAACACACCTGTGCCCACACACAAGCACACACCGACAATTTCACACACTTAACCACAAAACCTCACCAGGCGAACACCTTCTCATGGTTAAATGTAACCTTTTGTGGAAAGACAGACAAAAGCATCCAATATTTGATTCATATTTTTCTCAGAGCAATTTACTGGTAGAGTAATGTTTTTCTGGTTTGGGGTAACATTACACCCTAATGTTAAACCCATATTTACATATTTACAGTCTATATGATACGTTTACACTAAGGTCTCACTAACAGATTTCAATATAACCAACTGTATTATTTAGTTATTATTAAATTATTTGTATTAGTTTTTTTAATCCGTTTCATTGCTTATTTAACATTCTGTCTTTTTCCTGACTGAAGTTTGTTACTGGGAGTGTTGTCAGTGCTATGCTGGCCTGCTTGTCTTGCTTTATAACAATATACAATTATTATAATTCTATAATATTTATCTATTTATTCTTATTATTTTGCTGCTACAACAACATCCATAATATATCTATATTATCTGCATCATTTTCCCAGTAGAAAATAAGAGTGATAGTAGTGACAGAAGTGTTAAGCAATGTGCCTCTTTAATGTCAAACGGTGGTTTCCATCCATTTTCCAATCAGACTATGAAACAGAAAAATGTAAATGACCGTTTGTGGAAAAATGTTCTTACTGTCTCATGCAATTTTTATTTTACCCTTGAGGCTCAGTGTTTGGGTTTACACTAAATGTTACCACAAAGACATACATAATTTTAGAAGATTTCATAGTCACAGGTTCAGCCTTTTATACGTCTGGCATGTGTAGGAAGATAATGAAACCTCTGCAGTGAACAGGTTGATCTGCCACATCCGGACAGAAACTCTGCAGCTGCTGAGCAGTACAGTGGCTCAGTGGTTGACACTGCCACCTCACAGCAAGAAAAGTGGGTTTGAATATCAGCCCTGATCCTTTCTGTGTTTTCCTGTTTTCCCCATATCTGTGTGGGTGCACAGGTTTCCTCCCACAATCCAAACACATGCAAGTCATGTCATTTGAATAGTCTAAATTTCACACTATAATATACTGTACCACATGAAGCACTAATTCACTCAGTTTATCATTTCAAACCCTATACATTTCCTATATTCATACATTCCTATAGGTACTTAAATAATTTGGTGGGGTTTAGTGACTTTACAATAAGCCAACATACTTTTCTATATTATCTACAGTCAATGTAATGTTTTTAAATACTTCCACCACCCTACCGCACCTAAATGATACCCACCAACAGGGTTAACTACATTACAGTTGTTAGCTAGACCTTAGAGTAGCTAGCTTAGCTAGCTAACTTTAGCTACTGGCTCTAGGCTGTATCTTAAACGCTTAACAGTGGTGGGAAGTAACTAAGTTAAGTACATTTACCCAAGTACTGTACTTAAGTACAGTTTTAGGTACTTTACTTTACTTGAGTATTTCCATTTTCTGCTACTTTATACTCCAGTACAATTCAGAGGCAAATGTACTGTAGGTAGGTACAAAACCCCCACAACAGCCAAGTGGCAACACATAAACACTAAGGGTCCAACTGTACACAAAATTCACGGTTTGGTATATACCTCGGTTTTGAGGTCACGGTTCAGTACGTTTTCAGTACAGCAGGGAAAACAATCAAATGTATTTTTTTGTCATTTATTAATAAATAACACAAATGTCAGTAATGTTTCATTGTAAGACTTGGGTGACTGTGACCTCTGACCTCCCTGTGGAGGGTGATTATGTGTGTGGAATCACCCTTAGGTGATAAATGCAGCATCACAGATAAAACAGTGTAAATACTAAAACAAGATTTTTCAAAACCTTCACAAGTGCTGTCATCTCAATTCAAGGGATAAAAATATGCCTTAGGAGGAACAGCATTTCTGTGAGATGAATGGAGAGAGAGCTGCAGAGCGTGGGGAAAGATGGCAGGCTGGGATTAGACGTGGTTCCATAAATATGTTGGGCAGCTTGGTATACTTTGTGCACAGTGGTAAAAATAGGCCGCCTTCCCGAGGGAAGTGATGACGTCTGCAGCCTGTCTGCATCATCAGCCACAAGTCGGCTCCATCCTCGTACTGGAAGAGGCGGAGAGACAAAGTGTGGGGGGAGCATCAGTGATCACCATGGCAACACATGCAGAGTGACGCAGGTAAAAGCAATTGAAAGGACGAGAGGTAGAGATTGGCTGGCGACTGCAGTGGTGTGTGTGTGTGTGTGTGTAAGAAATGTGTGGGTGGTAAAGAAGAGGTAGGAGGACTCAATAGCCCAGCATTGAGATTAGCCCCCACACCCCCAACACACATACACACACACACACACACACACACACACACACACACGATCCAAGCCTGTTAGCACGGTCAACAATTCAGCCTAGCAATGAGATGATATGATTTAGCACGCTCCTTGAGCACTGACTTCAGAGGCAGTGGAAAATAGAGTTATTTTCCTCCCTCACAAATGTCATCTTGGATATTATGCATGCATGCATTTTGGGAGGAAAATATTCTCCACACACCCTCCACATGAACTCAACATATCCTGCTGTTTCGTTTCATTGTCATTAAAATAGACCTTTTGGCAATTCAACTGCTTTGGCAAAGCTTTAGTGCTGAATTTAATTAAATTTCAAAGGTTATTCTGCCCTCTAGTCTTCTTTGCTACTGCACTTGTCCTGTTCTATCTCTCCCAGTCACCTTTTACAACCCTTCCTGTTTTGTTTTATAGAATGATGAATGTTACATTTTTTCCTGCCAGGTTAACCGTACATATCCAGAATAGGGTTTTAAAGCTATGATACTCATTCAAACTACAGACAGGGTGAAGTTGTTTCATCTTGCCATTGTTGGCATACAGTGAAAATGTCATCCTGCAATCTGGTATTGTAAATACATCTCAGATTGGTACAACATTTCCGGTCAACATTTACTCCTTGTCTACAGTGTCTTTTGTAGCAAAAGCAGCATGTCAGCAGCACAGCTGCAGTACACCATTAATATCAACACTGGTTCTGCTCAGCAACAGCACTGCAGTTGGGCATTCATAGTGCGAACACAATGAATGTAGTTACATGCACAAATCTGAGGAAAAGTAAGACAACAACTTACTCAAAAAAGTCTGCAGTCAGCAGCAATGTGTATTGCAGCACCTGCATGTGGGTATGTGTGTGTCCTTGTGTGTCCTGGTAGAGCATGAGATAAGGGGACCCGCTCATCAAAACATAGAGTTGGAACCTAAATGCAGACAACGGAGGCAGAGTAGGATAAGAAAAAACATTCTTTACTAGGTCAAGTGATAAGTAAAAGGTCAACAACAGATCAGTCCAAACAAGTCACAGTACCAAGAGGGCTAAGGGGCAGGCAAGCAGACAGTGGAGCTGAGACAGGCAGACAAGACAGAGTAATGGTTGGCATACTACGACTGGTAAACAACAGAGACAAACTGGCAAGGGAAAGGTATTGACTGAGGGCTAATACTGGTCTGCACTAGGGGGAATGGGGAGCAGCTGTGAAGGGAGGTGGATGTTTAGGTGAGGACTGAGGCAGGAAAGCTCTCTAGCGACAGCTGCTGGACAGGTTGGGAATGGCATGGTCTGAAAAGATACATTTTGCATTTTATTTTTATTTTATACGTTTAAGTACTCTCTCTCAAGAGAAATAAGTAGCTGATGGATTTGTGTGGAAGTGATTGGGGAGTGCTCGTTTGATGTCTTCGGTTTATCTGATTTAAGTTTGTTTGTTCAGTCTGGTCATGTTTGGGGTTATAAAATCATTGTCGTGGTGTGTGACGTCACCCATGAGTGACTACCGGAATGTTTGAAAGCCTGGATATGGGTGAACTCTTGATACACCTTGATACACATGATATATTCTAGTTTCAGAAAATCTAGAATCAGGAAATGGGAAGCAAAGCATCTCTGAACTCTTTCAGCTTGAAATTTTATCAATGAAACAACTATTTTTAAAATGTCAAACAAGTCACATAATAAATAATGCATGTTACAAGGTTCACAATTGTACATCTGCAAGTAGTAAATGTTCACATTTATATTTTGTGACATTAAAGGACTATTAGCTTTGAAAGACTACATTTGTGTTAACTTCTCAATAAATCAGTTGGTATATACATGTGTAGCCTGAGACAATCATACTGTAAATATCTATTGTTGAGTGTAAACTGATGTTTTTTAATGAGGCTGTTAATATATTATGGTTAGTAATTCCAATCTGATCCAAGAAACCATTGATCTGCTGGTCCAGTCTCTCAACATTTATCTGTTAAGCTTTCCATAATGGCCTTAGATGCGATGTGCAAAATGTGAGGTTGCAATTAGAACTTTTCCAGAAGATTTTAACTTTTGTCCTTATTATACAACATATTGTGTCTTCCACTTCTGCTGTTTTGTAAAACCTACACTTCACTAATCCTGGACATAAATTAATAATAATCTATATATAATTTAAAGGACAAATGTGGTGTAGAGTGAAATAGTTTTATATAGTTTATTTTTCTATTGATAAGTTCTTTCTATCTATCGATCTATCTATTTATTCTGTAATTTGATTTGAGGATGTTTTGACTAGCAGAACTAATAGCAGACAACAGTGGTGCAATCTTTAGATAGAGGATAGAAATACAACCACTTTAACAAAACTTGTTTTATTCTCATGTTCTCATGTAAATAAATTACATTGTTTAGTTACAAAAATAAAATGAAACCCAACCAACATGACACATGTTGGACTTGTCCATTTCAGACTTAAGAATATGAGAATCTTTTTTTTCTTGAAATCCTAATGATCATAATGTGTCATCTTACAAATGCTTTAACAAAAGTGTAAATTTTCAGGGACTGAATCCTCGTCCCCTGGCTGCCAGTCCACTCATCCACCTGCCATGATTGGACCGTACGGGGCAGCAGACAAACAAAAAGGTTGCAAACCACAAAACGTCACAAACAACACAAAAATAAAGAGCAAGATTAAAAAAAATGTTCATGCAACTGAAGTTGGGGCTGGGAAGTTACTTTACCATGAGAACTACACCTGAGGAGACGAACTGACAAGCAAACAACCACCAAAGAAAACTAAAAGTAAAAACCTCATTCCAGTGTACCAACTGATGGGAAACTGTTTTTGGATAATACAATGTGATTTATGATACAAGACATTCTTGCAAAGTTGTAGTAATACACATTATAAATTGATAGTAAAGAAGGAGTCTGCCAGCTCTGACTGATACACTGGTATATGGTCAGAATAAAAAAAGCAACTTACAGATGCTAAAAAACAAAATTCAGTGCAAACGCACAGCTTCTCTTAACTTCTCCCAGTGTGATTTCTGCAATGGTCAGTCTTGACAAACATCACAGCAGAAGGACACACTAGAGAGTTAATTTTATCTTCATGTACTGAAGGAGTAATCGCTCTGAATGAATAGGATGTGTTGTTGGAGGTGTAATGTTGTCTGTCAGTGCTGGTTCTTCATTCCCTGTGGTTTGCCCAGCCTCTTATCCTGCTGCTGCAGCTGCGGCTGTTGCTGCTGCTGCTGGCCCCGACCAGGGCCAGTCATTCCTCTGCCACGGCCGCCAAACAGACCTACAGAGAGAAATAACAAGAGAAATAGAGAGAGCCATCTGTTAATTTGTATTACCTGTGATAACTATTGTTCGGACAGATTTCCAGATCACCCCCCCAAAATATATCATTACTTACAGTTTGCCAGATTTTTTATGAAGAAAGATAAAGTCATCTGATGCAAGACAGGTTTGAGTGAATAGGGTGCTGAGAGGACAACAATTCAGGAACTGAGATAGTGGTGGCCCAAAAACATCTTGAGCCCTCATCTGGCTTGTTTGCCAAAACACATCATCTTAAGAAATTAAATGGAGGCCATAATATAGAGATTTGTTTGTTTGTTTGTTTTTGGTGTGCTGCTATACCAGTTCATTATGACAAGAAGTCACACATTCTGCTTTGTAATAATAACTGTTACCTGGGAATAACGACTAAAGCTAATCGTACTACTTTCTCTCTTTCTTTATTTTTTTTTTTATTTACTCATAATCAGCAACATTATGACTCCTGATGGTAATATAGGAGAAAATCTGTATGATACTCATATCTGTGTGATGCAAATTCATGTGTAAAGTGCAGCGCAGAAGCAGCAGATATTCAGGGTGAATCCTGTAGAGGTGTGTGCACTAAAGAGGAAGCTGGCCGACAAATCCAGACTGTTTCCAGGTCTTCAAATAGTGTTAAACTGTACTCAATATGATCACCTGTCCTCAGACACAACCTAAAAGTGTTAATCACTTGAATTAGTCCTTTAAAATGTTCCTTTAAAAACCTTTCTCTTTGACTCATGAAACACTGACAGGAAAACATTTAACATTTTCATGAGTCTGTGTATGTTATGTGTCTTTCACATAATAACTTTATCGGGTATAAAATGATTCAAAACATCTTCCATTTAAGCTGTTGAGATGTGGTACTAGAAAAGACGACACACGCCCACCGAGTGTGGAGATGCAGAACAATGGGAAATATATCACTAGTGTCTGGTGAAATAGTTCATGTCAACCTTTTGGAAATTAAGAAAAATATCTTGTCTATGCGCTGGCATGCTTTTTTCAGTTATATGATTTGTTATGAAAGTGTGTGCAGACTTTATATTGGCAGAGAAATTTGGAAACACCCAGAAATTGACATGCCAATATTCATGTTATGACAGCAGGCACAAACAAACGCCCCTGCAGCAGTCTGTCTGATCAGCACAAGTCGTTTCCACTGACCTCTGCCAGCTCCTCCTCTTCCTTTGCCCTGCTGTTTGTTCTGCTGGGTGCCTCCACGGCCGCGGCCCTTCGACACCACCTCCTCCTTCACCATGTCGATGATCTCGTCTGGGATTCGCAGATACTTGATGGTGCTTCCTCGGATGTAGCACTCAGGCATCCTCCAGAACTTATCTCCATCCTGTCAGAGCGGAGTGAGGGTGTCAATGCATCCTAATCATAATGTCACTTTCTGACTTCAAATACGTTGTTTTACAAGCTCCAGGCTACAGCTTTTCAGTCAGAGGAAGCGCTTTTGTTGCTGTCAAAACTAATTTCAACGCTGCCTGCTCAGCCATTTACTGTCATTTAACAGTTTGGTGTTTTATGCACCATCATTCTGATACAAGATTATGAGGGTCTTTGCACAAGTACAGTCTGGGGTTCTACTCACACAGTGACACAGAATTGCAACACTAGAACATTAATGGCGAAGTGATTGGTGGATTAATGAAGTAATCAATCAACAGAAATGTAAATGCTTCAACTTTTTTAACTGGATAATCTTTTTGGTCAGTTGTCATGGTCATAGCAAATCAAATGTAAAGAGTTATTTGTCTCTGTTTCATATATTCATATATATTCATGTTAACACTGGACACAGATATGTATAGTTTTAGTTCTATATAACAGTTTTAGTGAGAGCAGAGCTTAGCTTTACCCTTGAGGTGCAGATGACTTCTCTAAGGTTGATGTTCATCCAGTTGTCACAGCTGACGAGGTGACCATTGTAGGTCTCTCCGTTCTTCAGCTCCACCAGCTGAGGAGAGAAAGAACATGTCAAACAGTCTTGACAACACAATGCAGGATTGATGACAGAAACTACAGAATCAGTTTTCTCATGCTATAACCCCAAAAAACAAGACACAGCAATTACAGGCTACATAGATTGCAAGTTACAATACCAGCAAAACTTCAGCCAAGTTCAGAAGGTAACAAGGCAAACATAGGAGGTGGTTTATTAAATTAAATTAAATTATATAAAACTAATTTAACCTAGAATGAAACAGCCACAGCTGAAGCAGAAACAGCAGTACATACAACGTGATACAACATATAGTAAGATAATAAAACTATAAATGAAGCCCAAAGGAAGCAGACAACCAAACCTAAATAACTGCTTTCAGGTTGTTCGGATTGGATGACAGTATAAATATATGCATTTACAGCTTACAAACTTATGATTTGATGATTTTCACAGAATACTGATAGCTTCAAAACGTAAAATGCTTAACAGTTTACAAGCTACATTTCTAATCAATGAATGTATAAATAATCAACATTAAAATATCTCAAGTTGCTACCCATCTACAGTGCTAACATGAGCTCCTTGACAGCAGAAAGAGCTCAGTGTCTCCTCACCATAGGATGGTTCTGGGCAGTCTTCAGCAGAGATAGGGGAAGCTGCAAAATTAAAGAAAAACAGGTCACACGTAGGAATTAACCTGCCATCAACATTATTTCGTTACCTGAGTAAACTTGACCGCCGGTACTACATTTGAAACAAGGCACTGGTTAGACCCAATGTTCACCTCCATACATAGAGACACAACGTTAGCTTATGTAGGTTGCCTGATTGGAGTAACCACAGTTCACCCAGCAGTGTGGTATTCCAGTGAAACCAACTCTACCACCAGTAGTTCTAGGTTTACACCATGTATTCCTGACGTCACGTTAACTATCCATACTATATCCAGTTTGAAGTTAAATCCGCCTATATCATCACTTTAGCACGATAAAGAGGGTTTCTGTAGTTGTATGTTAGGTCTGCATGCATTTCAAAACAGCCACTGTGTCAATGACGTTTAATCTAGCTGTTCTAACAACGGCTAATGCTAACTTAACTTAGCTAGCATATCGAGCATCATTGTATCCCCAGTGCTGCTAACACTAGCGTTAGCTAGCTGAGTAGCAGGCGTGCTACTGAAAATCTGAAAGACAACTATCAACGTTTTATTTGAACACCACAGTTACTTACCATTGTGATTATATCTCTTTATGGTTTTGTGCCTCACTTGCTATCTTGGACCTTCACTGACACGGTTTTACCACCTTCTTCTTCTTCTTCTTCTTCTTCTTCTTCTTCTTCTTCTAATGAGTTTCCGGGACTGCGGTTCGTAACCATGGACGAATCATAAAATGCTGCCCTCTATAGTCACTGCGAGACATTTCTAAATAATACCAAATGCAAAGCTCTTGCACCTATACAATTCTTGTTGATATTACCCATTACTCTAATATTTTGTATTTTGTAGGACTCATATGGAGTGACCCAGGGAGGGACTTTTCAGTGACAGTGGAAACAAATATATACATGGGAAATGTATGTGGAAATAAACAAGTGTATCAGAATCAGTTTTATTGGCCGAATATGTGTACACATACAAGTTGCTCTCAATGTACTTAGACACAGAACAATTTACAGGAGGACAGAAATTAACATACGGATAAAAACAAGGACAACAAAGCCGAACAAAGATAGGTAAACATGAAGGAATCAAGGTGATTTATTTGTCATTTCACAACACAGGGTGCACAATGAAAGGTTGTTGCCCCTTCATGCTACACACACATAGAACATAGATACAAATATTTAAATTTAGAATAAAATAAAATAGAATAGATAAACAGAGAACTATTATAACTATTATGTACATACAAGTAGATGAAAAATAGGTGTATATATATAAATGTATATAAAATCCAACAATGACCAACATCATACAATGTCTATATACAAGTCAAGTGTTCTGTAGATTGTAAACAAATACAAATAGTGCAAAGGAAGAAATATTGAATAGTAATACATGTGGAACTAAGTAAATCATCGATGATTTTTACTTTGCGTGCCCTTGCTGACGTAATCACGTCACGTCTCACGCAGCCTGCAGAGAGGACAACCGGACACCGGTTATTATTTGTGTCTGGCAGAAGGAGCCGTCAGCAGCGGAGGGTACTGACTCTCTTCACGGTCTTGGTTCAAAATTAAAACTGAAAAAGGAAGCAACGGATCCTCGGCAACAGGACGGGACATGGATAACAGTAAACGGACTGTCGTCGTTACAGGTTTGTTTCTTTTCCTGCTATTGTTGACGTCTCTTGTCGGCAGACTGAACAACAGGGTGAAGTGGAGGAAAAGTTGTGGAGATGACAGCTGCTCTAACGTTAATGGCGTCAGGCTGTTACTGCTTCACTCCGCTGCAGTTGTAGACCGTTAAAGGAATCGTTTGTCTTACAGTTGTAATAATAACAACATATCAGTGGTGTTCAGTTATTTTTCACATCATTAGAGGCTACTGACAAGCTAGGTGAAGTTATCTTTTTGTTGTGGTTGTTTACTGTCTTTCTTGAAGGGCCACACCAAACTACACAAGGTAAATATTTAAGCATAAATAAATATATGTATTTCACGTTGATAGAATCTCTGCAGATCTTGCAATTGTGTAATTCTTTGCGAAATACAAGACAGAAATGTGGCCTACATTCATTATGCAATAATAAAATCAAAGTTATCTCAGACCATAGTTTATGGTGATTATTGATATCAAGGCTATAGTTATTAAGTATTGTAACTGATTCAGACATAATAAACGACAGACAGAGCAACAGTAAATGAGGGAGAAATGCAAGGTGCTCACATCTATAAAATTACCCTAATATTTTGCGTTTTGTAGGACTTGTATGGAGTGATTGGGGAGGGGATTTTGTAGTAATAGTGAAAACATTTAATGTACAAAGGAAGACTGCCTTTGTTTTTGGCTTTGTATTGTGAGTTACACAACAGTTGGACTTGTTCTTAACATCAGGCCCCTTTCCAGACATGGTGTTATTTTATAGAGCCGGGCAAAGTGGTTAAAGGTAAATAATAATTACCGATAGACATCCAGTGATCGTGTTCCAGTATTGACATCCGCCTGTTGTGGTTTCTGTATGAAAGCTCATGCATTTTATTTCTGCTGCTTTGCATTATACTGGACCTAGAACTGTTATTTTCAGCTGCATCCTTCTTATCTGTCTCAGAGGCTGCTTTGCATGTTTCATTCACATTCACATTTTGCATTACTGTTAATCAAGAAAAATCGTAATGAGTACAGTGATATGATATATCAATGAATATTGAATATATTACTCAGCACAAAATACAGTCTTGTATGTTAAATCTGTGGAGGATAACAGAATCAGTGACTTGGTGTTTTCAGACACAAAGGGGCGCAGAAGCTCGCAGTCCCAGCTGATAGAAGATGTGTAGATTGCCTGGGAACAGCACCTTCACAATAGCAGGCTGGCTGGCAGCTGCTGGCCCCTCACTCTTCTCCTTTTCAGCATCCTGTCAGACAGACTGATCCCCCCTCCACCCAATCCCCAGGGACCCACTGACCCATGGAAGGGTGGTGGAAGGGAATCAGTTATAGATGCCTATATAAACAAGCCTGAGGGAATATCCATAGGTTGCTGCTGTGATTTGGGAGTGATGCTTGAATGTTCTTTTAGTGATAGTAATTCATTTTAATTTGTTTATTCAAGGAAAGCAGCATGCTGCAAAACTTCTTATAAAAGTGTTCTGTATTTTCATTTCTGTATGTCTGTCTGCTGTTAACATTTTATAATATAGATGCAATATTCAGAAAACGAATCACAATGTAATTTTTGACAGTATCTTGCTGTCATACCATAAAAATATTTCAAATTACCTCTATCAAATAATTTAATCTACAAGTCAAACGACACATTAGGAGCTCATATTCAAGCCATACAACACACAAAACCATGGAAGGTACTGGAGGACTTATTCGTCCTTTATTACAACAGAACATTTGCTAAGATAGCCCATAGCCTTTTGGAAGTTACATTCGCACATCTGCTTCTCCAGAATTAAATACATTTGCTTTTTAATTTAAAATGTTTTTCTAATAGATGATTGTCTAAGCAATCCCACCAGAAAGACATTACACTCTGTACATGTTGGAAGAACAAACAACACATGGTTGCATTTCATTTCTGTTTGTGAACATTTTAGTCATTTTGTGTAGAAACCAAACAGACTCCATGATCGTTAACAGAATGTGATGCAGTATGGCATCCAAAATAATCTATATATGTTTTGCAGGTTTTGGGCCATTTGGAGATCACAGTGTCAACCCCAGCTGGGTAGCAGTACAGGTGTGTTTTACCCCTCTGTTGCTGTTGTAATGCACTTATTATTTTTTCATCATCATCATGAAGTTCTTGCATTAAAACATGTCGGTTGTAATTGCTGTTTAATTAAATGAACTGTCTTACTGGACAAGTCCTCAATCTTTTCCAAAATTCTTTATATTCATTCTGGACAAAAACATTTATCGAACATCACCATTGATCACCTCTTAAATATGGCACACTAACTTAATGAAGCCCTTGACTGGGCAGTCTGCATAAATAGTCATATGTAATAAAAGAAGAGTGTGGAGCCTGTTTTTGCGGCTCTGATAGTTGCCGGCCGGCTTCACGCCTTGCAGCAGTTTGTCGGAGGCTCTCCGTGTCCTGCTGGGGAAACAAGCATGTGGGGGATGACTGTGGTTGTCAGGGTGTCTAGACGGACTTGATAAGGATATTAAAGGCAAACAAAAGGCCTCTTTGTGGCGGGGTCACAGACGTGGTCAAACAAGCCTCTTTTCAATACAAGTGGGGGTCAGTGACCGGGGCTATTTGTCCTGCAAGGAGATTGGGGGAGGTGTTGGTCCACTAGCCGTGAATTTGACTCAGATTTATCTTACTCATAATATGTATGATTGAATCTTTTATTTCCAGCATTTAGTTTTATTTATGATGACAATTGAGTATTGCGGTTATATTTGTTTGGTTTTCATAACCCAAGATTTTCAAGTTAAGTGCAAAATAATGTTATTTGGAGAGGGAGGAAGAAAAAGCAGAAAAGGACTGACATTTACCTGCCCTAGAATTTACCAAATATTTCAGAGTTTACAACATTTCATAGAAACATTTGGCAATAGATTATCATTGGTTCTGAATAGTTTTTTTTTTTAATCTACGCGTATTATTATTATTATTATTTTATATTGAAAATATAGTTTTAATTTTAAAGTATTATATATTTTGCTATAGCACCCTTAAGCTGACAACAGACAAACGTAAGGGCATATTTTGTGGAAAGATCTACTGTCATTGGGCTGTAAGTATGAGTGAGGAGGGAGCAGGCAAAGAGTGCAACTAGCAGTGGTAACTTACTAAACTAATACACAGTTGGAGAAGTGAAAAAGGATTATATAAAAGGTGTGGTTGCTCTTCTACAAAAAGATGCTGTTGAAAGCTCAAAAAGCTAGTAAGTGGACCTTTGAGTTGATATTATTTTGTCACATATACTGAAAAATTAATTTCCATGCTCTTATATTATCAGCTTACGTATGGGCCAATTCGTGCTGCTAACTTGCTTTTGAGTACAGTATTGAAATCTTTACACCACCCCTCTCCACATTGTTTTAAAAATATATTTGGGCTGAACCTTTTTTCTGGTCTATAAATCGTTGATTTTGGAGTGTGAATGCTTGCTAATCAGGCTTGCCTTAATTTCACCTTAAACTCTGTTCAGTGACAAAAAAATGCTTCAGTACATCAACATTATTACATTATTGACTGGAAAATGAACTAGTGCATCAGTGGACACTTGATAGAGCACAAGATTTTAGCTCTGAGACCTTCATCACTGTAAGATGCTTGAGATAAAAAACATTTTAGCTTTTATGTGTTTGTTTGTCCTGGCAGGAACTGAAGAAGCTCGGACTTGGCGGTGAAGTGGACTTGCATGTATCCGAGGTTCCTGTAGAGTACCAGACAGTCCAGAGCTTGGTTCCTTCATTATGGAAGCAGTATCATCCACTGGTAAGAGGAGAACATGGTGTGACCTATCCACATTGTTCCACTTTTAACAGGTGCAACACAGCAGCTCGTGTCTCATGTGTTGGCTCTGGTTTAGTAGTTCTTAGGTTCAGATCTGGTCCAGTTAAAATAGTCTCAGCTCCCTTTTAGACACCTCAGGTGTCAGAGAGAGCTGCCACAGATATATTGTGATGCATTTGTGCTTTGAGGCAGTAATGTTTTATTTATTCTGACTTGTGTTTTTATTGTTTCCTTTGTTTGCCAGTTAGTAGTTCATGTTGGAGTCTCGGGTATGGCCACCACTGTCACGCTGGAGAAGTGTGGGAGAAATCATGGCTACAAGGGCCTGGACAACAGCAGCTTTTGTCCTGATTCACAGTGTTGCATTGTGGGAGGCCCAGACTGTATCGACTCAGTTATTGACATGGAATCAGTCTGCAAGAGAGTGACTGCCTCTGGGCTGGGAGTAGCTGTGTCTGTCTCCAAAGATGCCGGACGGTAATTATTTACTTTATGTTTTTCAGTTAGAATCAGCCTTTTTTTAACTTTCGCCTCTGGATCACATGCTTCAACTCCTGAGGGAGATAGAGACATGAAAACATCTTCATGTCAATCTGCATTGTGTGTTTAGTTTGACAGTGTGACAGACAGCTGTGATGAAACAAAGTCTGGAGTAAAGGTGGGATGTACTAGTTCTTAATAGGAGCACTAGTGCATCAATAGGAGCAATAGGACATTTTGAATCCTATCAAAATGAAGATAGGGATTTTGTCATGGAGGGCTACTACAATGCAGAATTTAAAAAATAAATACATTACAACAAGACCTTGTTGTAAATATTAGTAATATGTTGTTGCCCTCGAACAATTTTATAGAAATAAATGAAGCCTGGGACACAATATCATGACTGTATCAGAGTCTGTCCAGCAGTTACACATACTGTTCTGTTAACATGGAGATACTGTATATACAGGATGGCTACTACACAAATTATACAGCACCTGTTTCTATGACTGTAAAAGCTGAGACCTTAACTGCATTATCTACTGACATTAATGGTGGGAGCCTGACCGATACAGGATTTTTTAAACAAATACTTTAACATAATAACAATATTTGATAGTTTTAAATGACAATATACGAGCCAATGTTTGTTTTTTTTAACAAATAAAGACGGAACATAAACAAACATTTTGATAAGAATCTCTTAAATTTAGTTATTAAGGAATTGTGAACAGTGAGTGGGACGTTTTACAGTTACAGTTACAGTTTTTTTTTAATTAAAAGTTTATCAGGTATACCTAACTAAAACCAATGCAATCTAATGTACAGCCCTCCAATAAATCCTTCCTTCATGAAGAATATAACCATTTAAACTGTTTTAGAGAGGTGTGGATTCAACTGTGTGGTCATTTTGGAGGATGCAGTTTGTGAGGCTGTTTAACTGTACTGTCTTATACTGACAGGTGTTTCTGTTATTTAGTCTACCCTCACTAATATAAATGGGTTGGATAAAATAGTAGAAAAACCTCTCTGTATAATGCAATACAGTTCAACAGCACCTCAAACTGCAGCCTCCAAAATGACCATACAGTTGAATCAAAACCTCTCTAAAACAGTTTCAGTGATTATAACCTTCATGAAGGAAGGATTTATAACAGGGCTGTTGTATTAGACTTTAGTTTTAGCTAGGTGTACCTGATAAACTGGCAACTGAGTGTATCTTTGACATTTCTGTACTAAAATGTCTTGTTACTTACCGGCCAACAAATGTGCTGATACTGATATATCTGTGATAAGCTAGAATTAGCCATGCTGAGCTATGACTCCGGCTGTAGTAAGAATATCAATATCATGTGGCAGGTATATGTGATCATTAAGTATGCCAACTGATGTTGCGAGTAGGTATGCAGAGACTTACAGTCACTAACAGCAAAGACATGAAGTTGTTATTGATTGTGCCTTTATTTTATAGTGCTTTTTATATGTTTGTCAGCACAAATGTACCTAAACGTCAGGAAGAAATAGGTAACCTTATAAATAAATGTATGTGCACATTGGAAAAAGAGGAGAAGTAATTGATGTATTGGTGAATCCTTCCTAATGCATTAATAAATGCATCGGTAAAGCCCTTCTAGTATGTGCCCAGTAAATGGCTTCTATTGTGTCCACCACTTAATGTATCCAAGTCCTTCACTCATTTGATGCTGTGCTCTCTTCCCTAACAGGTATCTCTGTGATTTCATCTACTACACGTCTCTGTACCTCAGCCACGGTCGCTCTGCCTTCGTTCATGTGCCTCCTCTCGGAAAGCCTTACAGCGGGGAAGACCTGGGCCGTGCGCTGCAGGCCATCATCCGGGAGATGCTGGAGCTTCTGGACCAGGCCGAGGAGAAGATCCACTGCCAGCAGCACTTCCACTAAGTGACCTCTGGATGCCAACCAGCCTCTCCAGCCTTCACCACACAAGAGAAATTGCACTTAACCACAAGTAGCCAAACTTCCTTTTTTTGTTGTTGTTGTCTTTACTTCGACAAAATGAAGACTTCAGTGCATAGGATCTTTTCAGCGTTTGTTCCTTTCTTTTAAGTTTTTGCTTTGTGTTTTGCCAGATTCAGTTATGTTTTAATGTCTCCCGATGGTGAGAAGATAAAATAGGGGTCTCAAGACAACCCTCAGTCAAACTTTAACGTTAAACTTTTGTCCCACTTCTAAGTAACAGAAAACATTTATGTTTATGAGTTTATGACATGTGGAAAACCTTAGATTGACTAAGAAAACACAGAAGCAAAGTGCTGCTCCTGTTTGTTTATACGCAGAGGGTCTGTAATGTGGCACATGTTACAACTTATAGCCCCAAATGTGACTCCTATTAATGCACCTTTATAGGGTTAGGGTTAATGAAATGGTTATAGAAGTCACATTTGGGGAAACTGTTGAATGTACTCTACAGTATTTCACTTTAATAATGCTTCGTCCTCAAATTTTGAGTTTTACTCAGTCACAATGTGTTTCAGTCAACAGGTGTTTGCACCTGATTGTCTCTAAATGATTAATATACATTATGGTTTTAAGTAGAAATGTTTAGCAGTAAACTGTGTTTGCTAGTTTCTGTTTCCTTTTAACTTAACCTTCTAACTGTGTTCCGTTTCACCCTTGATGTTGAATTGTTTCTTGAGTCCTTTTTCTTTATAAGAAGTTGTAAATGTGCCTTCTTTTACCAAGGTTATTTAAATCAGGGAACGGGTTGGTTCCAGCTCATATTCCCCTAGTTTGTCGGCCCAATTCTGACAGAACACCCCCAAATCCACCTCTCTGAGATCTGGCCCCAAGCTGTGCAATGTTATTTTACAGATCTCAAGTTCAGTGTTTTAGTTTTAGGTTTGTAAGAATCCCATTACGGCTGCACAGTTATTTGAGACATTTTAAGATTGCGTTAAATTGAGTTTCCAGTTCTAAATCTAAATTGTATATCCATTAATATTCTTTTTAAATAACTGAACAAATAGTCGACCGACCTTTTCTTCTCTTGTTCATTCAATATGAGTTACTCACTGGATTATGTTTCAAGGAACTGACTGACCGCACTGGTTTTCTGGGTAGTGAAATCCTTTTTACTGATTTGGGGCATCATTGTGTAAACTAACTTCACAACCTTTTTTTATTTTAAACTGTGAAGAAAATCTGCAATTTGTTTTTTACAGTTTGCAGCTTTTCAAGTTTTTCTTTTTCCTCACAATTGTGCAGCCCTAATTGTTATTCCTTGACTAAAGCTTTCTGTTGTTCCCTTCATCGAATCAGATATAGCTGCTTATTTTACCTGATTTGATTTGATGAAGTTGGACTCTCGGTTCAGTCAGAGTTGTGCCTAGAATTTGATTTCTGTAGCACTTTCTTCTTTTGTTTTTCATTTTTGCTAAATCTGGAATATGGACAGCAATTCTAGCAATGTGAATGCTTGCATTTTATGTTTTTATTTTCAGTCACTTAAACTTGAAATATGTAGCTTTTTAGACATACACACATCAATTTTTAACCCCCCTCCCCAATAATTATAATTATGTATGTGAGGTATGCTTTATAGGTGAGTCATGCTTTATTTTCCTGAGCTTTGGTTTGTTCTGACCTTTTAAACAAACTGCAGAAGATTCTGTCACTGTGTCTGAAAAGGTGCCACTCCCAGATGTACAGTTCTATGGCTTTTATTATTGGATTATCTTCTGTTTCACTGTGTAGACCAGCATTTCCCTGGCTGCTGAGTTGTCAGGACAGCCCATGCCACCTAACACAGCTTCAGTTTGAGAGATTTTAGCTTTGAATGGTCTACATTCTGCCTCAGCGCCCTCTGTGTCCCCAGAAAAACTATTTGTCTGTGGGAAACATGGATATAGTTGTAAACTATCATAGCTAGTCTTAGGAAACTAACTGAATACTATGCTTAGCGTTGCGGCAGTAGTGGTCTCATGGCCTTTCCTTGAGTATTCAGTGCCAGTGAGTTTGAGTAAATTGTCATTTTTAGCAGTGCGTGTCAAATTGCTATTCAGTACCATTGTTTGTACCACAAAGTAGCACCCTGGAGCACTGAGCTTATCAGATGTTTAGACATTTTATCTTAGCACTTGTCATTCAACTTACATCTTGGTTATGTGGTTTTAAAATTCTCTCTAATGGAATTGTTGAAATGATAGGCGGGTTTTAGTTCTGAGTTTGCAGGTGCTGATATTTTACTATGTGGCTTTGTGAGTGCTGAGAAGTGAAAGGGTTGTGGAGAAGCTGCCCCAAAAAATGTCTCCTCACAAAAGTGAAAGCCTCAAGTTTACATATGAGGTGACCTCTGACCCTGACTCTTTCCTGTGCCTTGCTGTTTATGTGTGTTATGAAAAGGCCTTAAAAAAAATGGGGTCAGTGGGTCATTTCAAAGATATATTACTGATGCTGTCCAGTCAGATGTGTGGCTACCTCAAAAAATACTTTTTTATCTCAGTGTGCTCTGTTGTACAATAACATTATGGCTCTGTGATGTATTGTGAGTTTCACTGTTTAAGGAGAACCCTCTGAAAGGTGTCTTCTTCTGCTTCTGACATTAACAAAGCACTCTTACAATAAGTAATCTTGGCTTTGTAAAAGGAAAGGCTTTGAAATAAAGACAATTAAAGGATTACAGGTAACGTCTCTGTATCTATCGAGTATTAAAACTCTATATTTTTTCCACTACTCACTAGTTATGCCTATTAAAAGCCTGTGATTGGCTCAGTTGTGCTAATATAAAGTTGAGAGAGTTTGCATAAAAGGCCTATCAAAGAACATAGATGTTACTAAGCAAGCACCACTGTGTCATAAATAATTGGCCTGACATCTGCACTCAAGGTTTAGCTCCTGCAATTTTGAATCACAAAACATTTCACAACTCCACACTATAGAGAAAAAGTACTGCCTGTGTATTAATAGTATGCTGTTTTAGCACTCCGTGTGTAAAATGAACATACCATAGGCCGACTGTTTCAGAGTAAGGGAAAATATACAAAACATGCTCCAACAGGTGTCATGTTGCAGCAGCTCTGGGTTTGAAATTTAAAAGCCTAAATAAATAGCACATAAAGCAGGTCCTGCCTTAGTTGATACTATAGTGGTGCAAAATCTGTAGAACGAATTTGCAATTAATCACATTATCAAAAACCACACACATCAAGACACACACTTTTGGGGGCCCTGGGGGTTCCAGGCCCATTTTGCCTGGTTGGTAATCCAGCCTTGTGATGAATACATACTGAAAACATGGTTGGATTTACTTCAATGTGAAATTTGGGCACACATATAGGCTCCTAAAATATAGTTCACAGTGAACGCTGTAGAAGCACAATTTATATAACACCAGTAAAAACACCTAATAAAGATGGTCAAGCTAGTAGGCTACATAAATAATTTTATTGTTAGGATTAAAACATTTTGAGGTGGTGAGTGATTTGGTTTAAATAAATATCTATTTTATATAAGGAGGGGGATATCTGCAACAGTTGCGCCCAATAGGTATTTCCCCGTTTTCCCTGCAAAGGTCCACGATTCTGTTTTGATACCCGGAAATAAGATCAGAGTGAGCGCTCTCTCCATGTATGATCTGATCTGTCTCTGTTCTACAGCCTACAGTGTGAACGTCACACGTTGAGCGGCGCATGGAAGTTCGTCACCGTCGCTGCTGGACCTGCTGGAGCTTTCGAGGTTCTGATCGGTTCCATTTTTGTTTGGGCTCAAATTCAGACTCTCAGCGTCGGCCTCCAAATCAGTCATCGATAAACAAACACCGTGAAGATTTAGTTCATCTTTAGACGAACACCGGAAACCTCTCAGTAAAGCGAAAGTTGAGAGTCGAGATGAGTGTGGAGGCGTACGGGCCGAGCTCGCAGACCCTCACCTTCTTGGACACCGAGGAAGCGGAGTTGCTCGGAGCAGACACCCAGGGCTCCGAGTACGACTTCACCGACTTCACCCTTCCCAGCCAGACGCAAACTCAAGGCCAGACCCAGAGCCAGCTGGACGGCCAGGTTTGAGGCTTTCAATTTTGCAGGAAGGCACAATAAAGCGCGGTTTACTGACGTTAGCGGCAGTTAGCTAGCTAGCTGATCTAGCGCTGCCTGCTATCCCGCTATTATTGGATCTAGCGTTGCCTAGCTTCATGTTAGCTAGCTGTTATCGTTAGCTCGCTGCTAGCTAGCAAGCCCATTAACTAAACTCTCAAAGTACTATTTGTTGACTTAGTACGTTTGTTTTGAACTGCTCGTGGCAAACTAGACTCACGAGTGTAACTTTAATGTCCAAATATAAGAGTCAAGACTATTGACAGTCCGTCAACTTATATTTAACTGGCTTTTCCGCGCTGTGTCCCCTAGCCGCTAGCTGCTAATCGTTAACATTCAGTTTAGTAAAGCTTGTGTTGTGCTGTAGGTAAATGGTCCTGATGAGGGTCTTCTCAACGGTGGAGTGGATGACTCCGTGGCCAAAGCCAGCCAGCTTTTGGCCGAGCTCAACTTTGAGGAGGATGAAGAAGATACATACTACACCAAAGACCTGCCTGTGCACGCATGCAGGTACACTGACAGCCACACCATGTCAGGATGTCACTTAACTGTAGATCACTGAGGATATGATTACAGCATATTTGTGTTTTTTTTGTGGTGATTACAGAATACTGTTTTAATAGCGCTTATTTATTATGTGGTCCCTGATGTTATACACCACGTACAGGGCATAAAGATACAAAAAATCATTAAATGAAACATAACATAATAGCTTTCAGATCATTATTTGAAGTACAATACTGTCACCAGAAAAATATCCACAACTTTCCATAATGTACTTTCCTGTAAGCATACTAAAACGATACTAGATAAACAATGATAGACACACTTGGGAAATTGTTAATGTTGCTTGTGGAAATGATACAGAAGTTGCAAGATAAAGATATTATTTTTAGAAAAAGGAGGATAAATGTTATTACTGTATTTAAGATGTGATTGTCTCCCAGCCTTGGGATAGCTAACAAGGATAGAGGTCCTAAACACACTTAGTAGTTTGTAAAAGGAAAGTCAGAATTTCCAGGCACTAATAAGTTTTGAAGATAACACATTTTTAATTGTAAGTTGCTGAACATCAAAAACTAGAAATACCATTGGAAAAAGATTAGGTTTTTAGGTTCAAACAACTGACTTTTAGAAAATTAACTGGGAGTGTGTACGAGTCTTGCTTGTATTCTTTAAAAACACATTACATGTTAGCTGAAGTATGCTATGCTACCCCCTCTGACACTTAATAGCATGTGTGTAAATCCTCTATAATTCAGCCTCTTGCCAGTTTGGCGTGGCCTTACTTTTGCCAAGACAATGTACTCGTAGTATTTTGACTAAGCACTGCAGTAGTTAGATGTTCTTTTGATACATTGTTGTTTTTCAGCTACTGTGGTATCCACGATCCAGCATGTGTGGTGTACTGCAATACCAGCAAGAAATGGTTCTGTAATGGACGTGGCAACACATCTGGCAGGTGTGTAGTCTACTCATCTTTACCTTATTACCTCACATACAAGCATCAGAACATGAAGCTACTGTGGTAGACCAAAAAATGTGAACTCCACGCTTTATATTATCAAAATAACAAACACAACAATACATGTGTCATTCCACTATTAAATTTTCAAAACACGATTGTCATTTAACCTGTGTGAAGACCGATCTGTATGATGTAGTGTCTATAGACCTTTTCATTGCACTTTTATTGGTAGGAAATAGTGTAGGTCCAAGTTTATGTCCTGTCAGCAGCTAGCAGTGCAATAGGAAAAAAGCCCTTGTTCCCATTTACATTGTATGTTTGATACTGTGAAGTGGTCTACATTGTCTGCCCTGTTTTGTGCTGTTTGTCTATATGTATTGTTACGCAAACTATCAATAGATTTATGCAGCAATGCTACCAGGACAAATATCACAGAGATCAAAGTGTTTCTGATTATTTTCTCAATCATTTGACTCTTGCTGTCTGCCTTCCAGTCACATTGTGAACCACTTGGTGAGAGCCAAATGCAAAGAGGTGACGCTGCATAAAGATGGACCACTGGGCGAGACCGTGCTGGAGTGTTACAACTGCGGCTGTCGCAACGTCTTCCTCCTGGGCTTCATCCCGGCCAAGGCTGATTCTGTGGTGGTGCTACTCTGCAGGTAAGTGCCGGCAGGGCAGCAGCCTTGTAAGTAGGCAGACCATCCTTTTAAACCAGTTCCCACAAATCCAGTATCTTCTGTCAAGACTGTCCTTGAGGACATCATGGACCCTCTGCATGCTCAGCCATTATAAACTACTCTGGTGCATGAACTGAAAGCTAAATATGCAAATTCTTGCTTTGAAACAGGAAATTTATTGTGAGGTTTGTTCAGGTTTCAGCCCTTACATAGGATTAGTTGTCATGCTTGCTGAAGCTCAGGAAACTGGTGCAGAGTCCCTGAAAGGCCTGAATAGTCAGCCAGATGGGGGGAAAAAAAGCCAGCTGATGAAAGTTTACAGCCACCAAACAAACATTGCCCTCATAAGTGATAAACAATCAAAACTTAAACGTGTTTGTGAAGACAAGAAAATGAATATAACCTGATATTTAAGCATAAAGCCAGTGCTGCTGCAAAACAGCTGTAGGGTAAATTATCTCAATTAAAATGAGATGAAACATGACAAAATTACCAAATATAAATAAATATGAAATATAAAAATAGGACAGTTAATAAATATATATTATATGAATAAAAACCAGAGCCTGACAGATAAGGATCCCTTAAAGTTGGTTGTTAAAAAATACTAAAATATGTACCAAGTAGGACATTTTGGAGTCCAAAAACAACTTGTCAGTGCTTTCTGGTGTAACTATGTAATGTCTATAGATTACCTCAAACATAGCTAGTTAGAAGCATAAAGATTTGCGTCACGTTTATTCAACAACCTGTTGTACAGAAACGAGTAGTCAGTTATTTAGTCTGTAGCTGTTGCTACACCCACACACAGGCTAAGTTTCTGTCTTTTTAAACCTATATTCATGCAGGCAGCCCTGTGCCAGCCAGAGTAGCCTGAAGGACATCAACTGGGACAGCTCGCAGTGGCAACCACTGATCCAGGACCGCTGCTTTCTGTCCTGGCTGGTGAAGATCCCATCAGAGCAGGAGCAGCTTCGGGCCCGTCAGATCACCGCCCAGCAGATCAACAAGTTGGAGGAGCTCTGGAAGGTTTGACAGGCTGGGGTGCTTTTTTTTTTCTTCCAGGGTTAAATGTTCAGAGCAATGTTGTGACCAGAAGGTTGTAAACTTTAAGTAGTAAGCACAGGCTAAATGGGTGTAAGTGACAGCTGCTTACAGGGATTGGTATCCACCTGTGGCATAAAAAAAGGCATCTGCCACTACACAGCGGAATTTGTGTGTGGAATAAGAGTTTGTGAGAGGATGCGTGATGTACTTTATATTGACAGTTACTTTGGCTTTGTTTCCTCCCAGGACAACCCCAGTGCCACCTTGGAAGACCTGGAGAAACCAGGAGTGGACGAGGAGCCCCAGCATGTGCTGCTGCGCTATGAGGACGCCTACCAGTACCAAAACATCTTTGGCCCTTTGGTCAAACTGGAGGCTGACTATGACAAGAAGCTTAAGGAGTCCCAGGTACCTGCACTTCATGTCCATGGTTGTTTATATGTAGAGCGGAACATGTTCAGAAACCCAGTAATCCATTATATAGTTTCACATGTTCATTATTCTTATGCTGCCATCACACTGACGCCTAAAACGTGAAGCACACCATGATGCTCTTCCTGCCCTGGAGCTATGATCTGGACCACATTGAGACGTGTTTTTGAAGCTTGCTTAAGCTCTGTTTTATAATTTTTCTCTAGGGTTACACAAATTATGTCACAGTGATGTAACCTTATACTTTTGATATTTTATTATTTGTTGATTTTATATTTATGTATTTTTTATTTTCCTTTCAGACTCAAGACAACATAACAGTCAGGTGGGACCTGGGGCTGAATAAAAAGCGGATTGCCTATTTCACACTGCCCAAGACGGATTCAGGTGGTAATTCTCTGAGCTTGACTTCCTCCCAGTGGTTCTGTGGTGCAGATAGAGCCCCTCCCCATCCCCATTCAGTCCTCAGAATTGCACGCAACCTCCCACAACCCTGCATCTTTTGGTGGCATGTGTGCTTGGTTTTGTTCTTGCCGCTGATTTTGTAGTGGGGTTTTGTGCCATTTTGTGCGTGCACGGTACTGTATCATTTAGTTTATGAACATAGCCCATCCTCCTTAGTTTATATGTGGCTCATTTTTTTTTTTTTTTTGAGCATAGAAGCGTTTCTTACTTGTGTTCTCATATCAATCACAGATATGCGGCTGATGCAAGGAGACGAGATCTGCTTGCGGTACAAGGGAGACCTGGCCCCGATGTGGAAAGGCATCGGCCATGTTATCAAAGTTCCCGACAGTATCCTTTTATACTGTTTTGCATTTGCAAATTGCAATTGCATTACAGCGTCCTCAAGTCTGGCTCATTACACTGGCACTAATCCCAGATGGCAGTGTATAGTCTTAACTATAAAAGACTAGCTAGATAACATAGTCCACCCACCTCCACCTACTAGAAATAATTTAAGGATAATGCTAGGCTTCCTTAACAACCTGTGTTTAAAGACTACGGGGATGAAATTGCCATTGAGTTGAGGAGCAGTGTTGGAGCACCTGTGGAAATCCCTCACAACTTCCAGGTGGACTTTGTGTGGAAGTCCACATCCTTTGACAGGTAGGCTGACATTTTATACCCTTAAATTCCTAACATTTCATTTTACTGCTCTTAAGTCAACATATTACTCCACATTACAGTATGTAATATTTTTCTCCCCAATTTTATGTAGATCTTCCCTGTCTGCCATTGATGTTGGCACAATTTCACTCTTTTGGGAAAAACAGAGTTTCCCTGATGAGATAAATAAGTGATAATTACTCACATTTGTTTATGTGTTGCTGCAGGATGCAGAGCGCCCTGAAGACATTTGCGGTGGACGAGACCTCCGTGTCTGGCTACATTTACCACAAACTGCTGGGCCACGAGGTTGAGGATGTCACTATCAAGTGCCAGCTGCCAAAGCGCTTCACTGCCCAGGGCCTGCCCGACCTCAATCACTCACAGGTCAGACTCCACTAAAGGCTGGGTCCCTGTTATTCTACAGTGAAACTGTGTCATTCATTTTGTACTTAGATCTTCAAGACATGAACATCACTGCAGGAAAAAGTACGAGTTGAATTGTCTCGTTTACTGTGATTTATCAGTGCATCAATGTAGCTCAGCTATTCCATTAAGCAGGGCAAGCATTTGTTTAAGAGGGGAAAAAGTGTTTTGGTGTTAATGTGGGATTCTCACATTATCATCATTGTAAGTAGTCTGTGTTCTTTCTTAGGTCTGGCGTTTTAAGAAACATTTGTCTGTATTTGTAGCAGTTCATCAGGGCTGAATCCTCTTTTGTTACTTGTATGTCCAGGTGTACGCTGTGAAGACGGTGCTGCAGAGGCCTCTCAGTCTGATCCAGGGTCCTCCTGGCACTGGGAAGACTGTTACCTCTGCCACTATTGTTTATCACCTGTCCCGACAAGGCAACGGGTAAGACACAAAGAGTTATAGTTTACAAACCTGTAATAGAACTTTTGTTATTCCAGCAACTGTATTTTACACACACCTGTTCTTGATCTAACGCTCTATGGTGTGTGTACGTTTGCAGACCAGTTCTGGTATGTGCTCCCAGTAACATTGCTGTGGATCAGTTGACTGAGAAGATTGACAAGACTGGACTGAAGGTCGTCAGGCTGTGTGCCAAGAGCAGGGAGGCCATCGAGTCACCAGTGTCCTTCCTGGCTCTTCACAACCAGATCAGCAACATGGACAGGTCAGTGGCATGTAGGGAAATTGACCCTGGACTCAAAAGTTATTGATACATGTTTGCTTTTTACATATACCCATTTCATAACTAGTTGGCCAAGCACCCAATGGCTTGGCTTTTTTTTTTGCTTTATTATTTGCTGCACTTCCATATTCTTTTTCTGTCACTTGGACCTCAAATTTCTCTTATTTCATACTCACTCTTGTCAGGATTCCTGGTACTTTCATAGTATGTTGTCTAATTAACACCTGGAGGACAGGTGCATGGGAGGTTTGAGGGCAGGCAGGAGAAATATCTATGCCAACAAGGGCAACAAAATCTTGTAAAATGGGTGATTTTCTTGGGTATTCAGTGCCCGATTGCTGCAATTTGCATCAAAATTCGTTCTCCTTATCTGAGTCACAATTCAGTTGAATGTGAACACAGACATGATACACATATGTTTAGATTCAGTGTAACTTACACTTACCAGCGATATCATCATGTTTGTTGTGAATAAATCAGTTGAGTAATCATAGAAAAACGACGCTCCTTATAACTCCCGAACTTGCCTGAGAAACATCGTGATTATAAACGTTCTTCAGTATCAAAGTAATCCAGTGATGGTTGTCAGTACAACTGCATTGATTCTGCATACTTTTCACTGTGAAATTTTCCAAAATGTAAACAAATACAGGCTGAAATAATGGAGCTCAAGTTGTATCCTGCAGCTAATTAATTGACTCTGTGGCAACATTAAGATTAAGATAGACTTTATTAATCCCACAGCGGGGAAATTTACAAGTCACAGCAGCAAAGACAGGAAGGTGCAGAAACACACAGCAGACGAGCACTGTGTCAATAATAATTAATAATAATTAATAATTATCCTTCCTGTTTACATCCCTCAAAGCCCCCAAATTATAGGAACTGTAGTTTCAAAAGGGGCTAAGGCAGGGGGTTTTTAGACTTTGAAAACCGCTACACAGATTAGCTTAGTAGTGTACAGCACTTGTGTGTGTTCTCTGTAGTCACCCTGATGTGTCTTTGTCTCCCTAGTATGCCAGAGCTTCAGAAACTACAGCAGCTGAAGGATGAGACTGGTGAGCTGTCGTCGGCTGATGAGAAACGCTACAGGGCTTTGAAGCGTACTGCTGAGAGGGAGCTGCTCATGGTGAGGAGGAGCTTCGAAGAGTTTTCACTGTAAATGGTTTCCTGTTGGGAAGCTGCTTAAAAAGAGGCCTTCTACAGCTTTTCAGGCTCTATCAGTTCAACGAGTAGTTTCGGCCAAGCAATTAAAAACTCATTCTGACTGTGTTAATTACATCACTCAACTGAAGTCGGGTCTGTCTGTGGAAACAAAACATGACATTTACGACGGCATCACCTGAATGTGTCGATTAGCGGAAGGAGACAAAACCAGACTGGAAGGCGAGTCCTTCTCCCCACAGCGTTCAGACAGCCTCCCACTGCAGATTCGGACCGTGTCACAGTAATAACTAAAGCCACAGGAGAGTTTATCGCTGCAGATATGCGACCGTACTCGGTTGTAGAGAATACACAATTTAAACATCTGGTCAAAGTGCTTGAACTCCGCTACAATGTGCCCAAAACCGAGGTACATACCGAACCGTGAATTTTGTAAACCATTACACCTCTAGTATTGGATGCCTAAAAATGATTGCCATGTCGTATTTAATGTGTTAATGTTAACGTTACACATTGTATTTTAACTTATGAGGGTAGTTGGACCAGGGGTAGTTTATTACTGAACCTGCCCGCTGCAAAGCTGCGCCATCACATGCCGTGCCATCCACCACCACAAGTAAATTCTCAACCTGTGGGAAACACTGCTATACATACACATATACATACTATATTGTAGTCCTGTAGTATTATTTTATCCCTTTTAGAGGTATGGAAAAGGTCTTAAAAGTCATGACATTTGTACTTAAGAAATGTGCAGATACCCTGGGTCTTGTTCTCGTCTGTGTTCACTACTTGGTGGAAAACAGTACAGACCAGCGTTAGTAACCACCTGACAGAATAATAATTTGTCATTATAATCACAGTAGAAGACCCTGTTGTGTTTCACCACTGTATCCTGGCTCCCTCTTTCGTTTCCGTTTGATTGTAAATGATCTTCCTCCTTGTTGTCCAACAACAGAATGCCGATGTTATCTGTTGTACCTGCGTTGGGGCTGGTGACCCTCGGCTGGCCAAGATGCAGTTTCGCTCCATCCTGATTGACGAGAGCACCCAGGCCACCGAGCCAGAGTGTATGGTGCCTGTGGTGCTGGGAGCCAAGCAGGTACACATACATTCACATGGCTAAATAACAACTAATCTCTGTCTCTACAGCCGGATAAATGCAGTAGGTAGTAAAACAATGTAGCCCAGTGCTAATATGACCTCCCCAAATTGCTAATTTTGCGGTGAATGAAAAAACATTTTAACATTAAACTTGCTTTCTGTTAAAATCAGGGCACTGATGCAGCAACAGACAATTAGGAATAATAGCATGTCAATAAGAAAATAGAAAAGGGTGTCATAGTAACATGTGCAACTGCTACTGTCAGCATTTATTAGAATGTTTAATCAACATGTCAAGTAAATTGTGTGGCTAACAATATGAATTATATATGTTTTGATGAGCAAAATTATTTGTCCTGAACATCCAGGAACAAAAACTGTTATATTAACCCACTTTTCACACTTGTGTACTCATCTTCCTCCACCCAGCTCATTCTGGTGGGTGACCACTGCCAGTTGGGTCCTGTGGTGATGTGTAAAAAGGCAGCCAAAGCAGGTCTGTCCCAGTCCCTGTTTGAACGCTTGGTGGTTCTGGGGATCCGGCCAATCCGCCTGCAGGTCCAGTACCGCATGCACCCAGCTCTCAGTGCCTTCCCCTCCAACATCTTCTATGAGGGCTCCCTGCAGAATGGCGTCACTGCAGGTTTGTCAATATTCAGAAGTTCATTATCTGGTTTGATGGAGGGGCAAATTAATTTTCACTCTGGCTGGTACATTAGCAGGTAATAAAATCTACAAACTCCTTTTTAAGACTACAACTACAATAAAATCTTCTTGTTCTCCCCAGCTGACCGCATCAAGAAAGGCTTTGACTTCCAGTGGCCGCAGCCAGACAAGCCCATGTTCTTCTATGTGACTCAGGGTCAGGAGGAGATTGCCAGCTCTGGAACCTCGTATCTTAACAGGTAATGTCACACACACTCATAATACACAAAGTACATTGAATACAGTGGTTGGGAAAGGGCTAGCTGAAGCCACACACAGCCTCTCCTACAGCCTTCACATCCAAACCAGTACGGCAGGCTGAAATAGCATGGTTCTTTTCCATCAAATTTCCGTCATCATCACCTAAACAAATTGATGTTCATTTATTTTCAGATTTAGCAATTGAAATAATCCTGATCCTCATTTTGTGTTTGCAAAGTTGAGGCACCACAGACATGAATTGCATTTTTAAGCCATCATCAGACTCACTTTAACTTCAGATGTAACTTTCCCATTACTGAGCAGTACAGTATGTAATTGATGCTGATGTTTTTAAGGACGGAGGCTGCCAACGTAGAGAAGATCACCACCAGGCTCCTGAAGGCTGGAGCCAAACCTGACCAGATCGGCATCATCACCCCGTACGAGGGTCAGCGTTCCTACCTGGTCCAGTACATGCAGTTCAGCGGCTCCCTGCACACCAAACTCTATCAGGTACCACACACTTTGTCTTTTGTATGACTTTCTTAAATAATAGATTTTATTCAAAATAGTGTTAACTGAGCAAAAATGGAGTAGTTGAGGGTTGTTTGTGGTTATTTTGTCCTCTCCACAGAAGAGATGGAGGCATCTTAGCAATTGATTGCAAACCTCAATTATCGGAGGTGATGAACAAAATCTGTTCCACTGTTTTTACCACGAAACCCCCCCCTCATCCTCTTGTCCTGTCCCATTATAGCAAGTGGAAATTGCAAGCGTGGATGCCTTCCAGGGCAGAGAGAAGGACTTCATCATCCTGTCTTGTGTTCGTGCCAATGAGCACCAAGGCATCGGCTTCCTGAATGACCCACGTCGTCTCAACGTGGCGCTGACCAGAGCCAAGTAAAAACCTCAGTAGAGCGGACATCACAGTAGATAAAATATGGCACAGCACACACCAACTCAGTAGTTTGTGATCAGCTATTTAGATTTTTTAGAAATCATGCAAATCAAACATAGTAGCCACTCTGTAACAGTCTTGACAGTTTACATTAGACCTATTATATATATGCCTATTATTAATTTTATGTATGTGTGTGTAATAGGAATACTTAGACCACTGGAATTTCTACACACAAAAACTGCCAGAATCATTTGAAAGATGTCATCATGAAAAGAAAGCGATTTCAGTATGAAACTTCTGCCCCATCCCTGAACAGCAGTTTTGTATGTGTTGTGAATGAAGGTATGGCGTGATCATCGTGGGAAACCCCAAGGCCCTCTCCAAGCAGCCACTGTGGAACAACCTGCTGAACAACTACAAGGAGCAGAAAGTCCTCGTGGAGGGACCCCTCAACAACCTCAGGGAGAGCCTCATGCAGTTCAGCAAGCCCCGCAAACTGGTCAACACCATCAACCCTGTGAGCAGAGCAAACTACTGTGTGTGCACCTATCATGCTCATGGAGGAACATCATGAGACAAACTCATACTGACCAAACTGTTAGAAGGAGGATTTGCTTTACAGCTGTTTTCTACATCCTTTAATCAGCCACAGTATTGATTTAAAGGCGATTGTACATTTGTTAGACTGATGTTAAAAAACACCTGTTAATACATATCCAAGCTAAAGTCTGAATCAGTGTAGAAGTGAACGATTCATTAGTAGATTAATTATTTAGTCGGTTGACAGATGAATAAATTGCCAACTATTTGGATCATTTATTTAATCATTTAGGTCATTTCTTAAAGCAAAGGTGCCGAAAATTCACTGGTTTTTAGCCCACTATGATAGTAAATTGAATATCTTAGAGTTTTGGACTCTTGACAGACAAAACAAGTAATTTGAAGACATTTACTGGGGTTAAGGGAAATTTGATGGACATTTTTTGTTACATGGGCATTTTTTTGACCAAATAGTTAATCGTAAAAAAAATAATGGGCATTCATCATTGGTGAAAGTAAATCTGTGTAGTATGCAACTGTACAAAATGCTGATTGTCTGGTGTTTTCCAGGGGGGACGTTTTATGAGCACTGCGATGTACGATGCCCGTGAGGCCCTCATCCCTGGTTCTGCCTATGACCGCAGCAATGCCGGTATTTATTTAATATATATTTAGTATTCAATGGTATCACTCAAGGTAATAACTCATGACAGACTTTACCAACAGGCTGCATTGCAGTTCAGGTCTTGAGCCTTGTTCTTTGTGTTTTCTTTCAGCTGGACGTCCGTCCAACATGTACTTTCAAACTCATGACCAGATTGGGATGATTGGGGCGGGCCCCGGTCACATGGCCGCTATGAATATTCCCATACCCTTTAACCTGGTGATGCCGCCAATGCCTCCGCCTAGTTACCTGGGTCAGACCAACGGCCCTGCTGCAGGTACAGCACAGCACTGAGATTGTCCACTGAACCTTTACATAAACTGAAAATGAGCCTACTTCGTTAGAGGGGAAAAAGTAATCCACTGCGGTTCTCTCCCATCTAGTGCTAATAACATTATGACCTTATGACCTGTTTGTGTTGACTCTGGTTCTGATCTTCCTTTTTATCAAGGTCGTGGAGCTATGAAGGGTAAGCCTGGGCGTGGCGGGCGGCAGAGGGTCCGTGGCTCGGGAAACCAGGGTGCCAGTCAGGGTAATGGACCAAACAGCCAGGTCAGCCAGGATGGGGCCTCCCAGTCCTTCTCCCAGGGGCCACTGACACAGGGCTACATCTCCATGAGCCAGCCCTCTCAGATGAGCCAGCCCGGCCTCTCCCAGCCGGAGCTGTCCCAGGTAACCCATAACTACTTAGTATTTAAGATATGTTCATGACAATTAATGTCATCATTTTTATTTTGAATATCTCCAATTTTAGTATTTAGTGTAATGTAGTCATTAGTTTTTTATTTAGAAAGTACACAAATTAGTTGACAGTGTGCCTTGTTATGAATTATTGCTTGATAATATAGAATTCGATTCCATATTGAGAGGTATAGTTGCACTGTTCACATTGTTCATAATTTGAATTGAGCAAACCCAATAAAAATAAGGTAGGAATTAGAGGTCCTGGCATAGAGCTCACTGACAAAGGCCGAAAATGTGTCTGCAATGATGTTTCTGTACTCCTGTTCTCCAGGACAGCTACCTGGGCGATGAGTTCAAGTCCCAAATCGATGTGGCTTTGTCCCAGGACTCGACTTACCAGGGTGAACGTGCATACCAGCATGGTGGTGTGACTGGACTGTCACAGTACTAGAGTGTAAGTACTTACAACATAGTCTTTGACGACTGTGACTTTGTGACAATGTCTTTGAAGTCATTCAGAAAAGTTTAGCAGGTCAGTTTTGCAGGCTATTAAGGTAATTAGTACTGTATTAGTTAATTGCGTCTCTCACCATTTTGTCCCACTGGAGACAAGAATAATTCTTTCAGTTAGAGACATCTGACTCAAGACATGTTCAGGTCTCTGCTGAAGGCACTGTTGCTTGTCTTTTTTGGGTCAGAAGGTTATGAACCTGTTTTGTGTCTTGCAGGTCACTTGAAGAAGGGAGCTAGGCTTGAGCTGAGCTTAGTTCATCAGCTTTTTAATCTGGGAAATAATAAAACATAAAATGGATACCTGTTTTCCTCTGCTACAACCGAAGCACCACCGAGTGAAAGCGACGGGATAGCGAAACCAAACCAATGACCAGCGAGAGAAATAAGAGGGTAGAAGAAGAAGAGAGCACGAACAGACGGGCGGGGAGATGGCAAGAGAGGCCGAGTGAACAAGCGAGAGACGGGGGCCGATGTCCGTGTAAAGTGAAGGAGGGAAGTCGAGAAGATGGCGGCGTGTGGTCGAGCTGCTGAGGGAGACAGAGGGGAGATCTCAACGGTCTCTAAAGGGGAATCCAAATGAGGCTCAACTCCCAACAAAATAATCCAGCCAACCCCTTCAACCCACAGCCTTCAGGAAAGGAAGGAAAGCTATCTTATCTTCAGATGGGGATCGAAGCTTTCCAGCTGAATTTGAAGAACTTGTTCTCCAAACTTGCAGGGGGGCATGATTACAGAAAGCCACCGAACAGGTAACACAAAATCCCCATGCTAAAAGTCGGTTGGTTGCCCAACCAGTATCTTTTTAAATTAGGTTAATCATGGGAGGAGAGCGGCACCAACAATCTTCTACTGGGCCCAAAAACCTCAGCAGCCTCTGAAGGAAGCAGCGGTCGACACACCCTCTCGGAGAGGAAATAAAAACACGGTTTCTGTGCTTGGGTCTGAGATTAAAGAGCCTTGAATTGAAATACCTTTCATTTGCCTTGAGAACCACTGGCTCACTCACGAGGTCTTTAATGGGGTGGTTTCGACCACACGTCAGTGGTGGAGTGGCACCAGGATTTCAGACTGTTTTTCAAGGCATGGCGCGTGAATCCCACTGATATCGGGATCATCATGGGACAGTTTTTTCTTCTCTGAAGTACCTTTCTTATCACAGAGCACAAAATTGCAAAAAAGTCATCGAAACTATCAAACATGACCAGCATTGAATATTCAACTCAATGTCATTTGATGTTTCAGCGAAGGCTTTTCCTTATTTTAATCTTTTGAAAGCAGGGGTTGTTGATGTCCCACTGTGCTTCATGACCAGATGTCTTTTTTTAAAACACTCTGTGTACGCTTAGATTGGCAAATGCTTGAATGCTTTGCATCGACTGATTCCTCAGGGGATTGTGGACTGTCAACACTCATCACACAAATCCCTGCTTGAGGTGAAAGAAACCAAACAAAAGGGGGAAAGAAGGATGATAGTAGTCGAGGCTTACAGGCGGTCGTGGCAATCAATCCACCACAGGTAAGGAGTAGAAAAGGAAGGTGGCTGAGGGAGAGGAGGATATGAGAGTTCCGGTCATTGCCAGGGTTAAAAATTTAGAGGAAAACGTGGCTTTAGGACTGTTCAGTCCCAATAGATGACCACACATTAGTTGTAGTTGTAAACCCGAGTGTCAGTTCACACAGCATTTTGATTTTGTGAATAATGTTCACTTGACGACCAATATAGCCAGGCTGACGGCCATATTGCCCAGCCACACAAATCTAAACGTAATTGGGGTAAAAAATTGAGACTTTCACAAAGAAAATCTCAACATCACCCTATAATTTAAAAATCAACATAATCTGAAAGATCTTTGGTTCCTGTGTATGAAAATATTTTGACAGTTAACTAAACCCCAGTTACACACAGTGGAAATGCCGTCAGTACTGATTAGATGATGGCGAGGAGATAAATGAAAAGTGAATGAGAAATGTTAATCAGTGCCTATAACCAATCACCTTCAGATAAACAGCTGCAGCACAAGCATGAATGTAGTTAAAATCAAACTACCAGCATAAAAAACCTTCCAGACACCAGAGGGCTCAAGAAACCCACAGAAAAGGACTTGTTGTATTTTATTTTTTTAATAAAATCAGGCCAGGCAATGATGAGGTCAGTGAGTTTAGCAGCTGGGTTGTTTCTCAAAGGATGGGCGGATGAAAAAAAAGCCACCTTCCTTCTCTGTGGAGTAAAACAAACGGAGGCTGGTAGAATTTATTTTTCCTTCTGTGGACTTTTGATTTGTGCAAAGCCTGCATTATATATTACTTGTAGAGTTCCTCTCAAGATTTATGTGGATCCCGAACCCTCTTCCTGGAGAACTGTGTGAACCTTGAACCTTGAGTTGATCCAAACTTTGCTTTTGTCAGATGATTCGCTGCTTTGTGCGTCACGTTTTGTTCAGTTGGGTGTTATTTAGCCATTTTGTGTAGTTTTACTAAAACCTGTTTCTGTAGCAACTTGCCGACAACAGGAATGAGGCGGACAATGTTTCCTTTCTTCATTAGTTTTGTATCTTCTCCTCAAACAGTCCGAGGGATTGTAGTTTTTTAACTCCTCCAGGAAAGACGCTTTCTGAACACAGTAAGAATGTACTTCACTTGTTTCTCACCTGCTTCTCATTTCAGCAGACATGACAATCATGTTGTGAGTAGATGTTGTCATGTTAAATTGACTTAGAATTAGTTCTGTTTTGTTGACATTGTGCAAATCTCTAATTTGGGCAATGAATTAGTTTCACATATCAAACTGTTCCATTGAAATCCTAACATGTTATAGCTTTAAGAATCTGCTGCCGTAATATTATTGTATTGCTTTGGTGTTTCTTTTCCCATCTTCTGAGCCACAATGAATTGCAACATGTGCAGTGATCATTGAAGAAGTGATTCAGTAGATTAGTTGTTAAACATTTGCATCCAAACCCTTGATTCTCTACGTCAACAGGCAGAGATTAAATTAATAGACTAGAGAGCTCAATGTGATGTAAATACCTATTTGAAACGATGAGTCTAATTTGCAGTGAAGTTTCATCACAACATTGCTGTTCCTTGTTAAACTGAATCAATAAAGGCTGTCAACTTTAGCAATTGTTTTTATGGCATGAAATATATTTGCAGATGCTCACAGATAAGATATTAAGTATATAAGTATTGTACAGTAATAAAACTTGTGGTATATACATGAGTTTCAGCAGTTTTCACACTGTCGCCTGTGCTGCCATGTTCTTTTTCATCTGTTTTCTCTTCATCAGTTTCTTTTTCAGCTGTCCACGTTTCTGTTTCTGAATGCTCTCCTGGATTTTCTGTTTGAACTTCTTCTTCTGGCTCCTGATCTTCTCCAGCTCCGCCTTCCTCTTAGCCTCCAGGTCTGGATCCTGAAACAGCAGATTGATCACAAATCAACAACTGGCCATTTTAAATCATTGACTCTCTGCAGGACAGGTAGCATCTAAAATCAGAAGCCTTGTACCATTTTAGTTTGTTTTCCACACTGGCCACAGATTTGCAGCCTATCAGATTATAGTTTGATGTTGGAACGGGTCGATCTCAAAAGTGAATAATTAAAGTGTGTGTTACAGGAACCTTTCCTGATAATCAGACTGAATTGCCATTTCATTTCACTTTATTCATTTTCCATTTGTATTGCTGAAAGAAATCAGAGGTGTGGAACCAGTGTAACAGAAACTGCTCACTTGTTGCTCACATACATAAAAAAAGCAGAACTTCAGGTAATGTTGCATTTTACAGGTCTGTAATTTTCCTCCAATGGGTCCTGAAAGAACCAGGTTAATTGATTGTTGGGAAAATAGACAAAGCCCTCATTTTAGTTGTCTTGAGTTTATAAGAAATTGTTGAGTGACATTTCTTTAAAGAACTGCTCCAAGTAAACAGTCATTCATTATTAATTCAGTATTGTGAATTCAATTTAATGTATGTGGTGAATTTCATTTTATAGTTCCTGTAGACAAATTCACTTTTTTACATGTTCAGCTGACTTAATTACTTCAGGTTGGGTTATGCTAGCAATTCATTGGAAGTGTAGTAACTGAATACGGTCTCCATTTTTGCTATAATAAAGTACCACATCCTTTCCAAAAACCTTAACATACATTTAAAGCTACATATTACTTACACATACACTGAACTTGACCTTTTATTGCTTCACACATTAAACGTGACTGCAAAAATGTGCCAAATCTGTGTTAAAGCAAATGTTCAGTTGTTTAAAAAATGAACTTACCTTCCCCTCCAAGATCAGCTGTTTCCTCTTGTTGATCTCCTTCTTCTCATCAAAATCTGTTGACTCGAGTTTCTACAATGCAGAAAAGAGTTTACCATGAAAAGATTAATCTAAGTTGATGATTTACCATCGAAAACAAATAATGTCCCGAAAAAATATATAGAGGCGTCCGTACTATTTCACACTTCCGTCTGGTCACGTTGACCTGGGTGAGGATCTTCAGGACTTCTTTCTCCTCCACAGGATATTCCTTCAGCTTTGTGTCTGTAGGAAGGCAACAGACCAGTTTGTGGATTACATAAATATATATATACATATACACAACACACACCTGGGGCAGAAGCTGGTATTACTCAAGCCACCTCAACATTAGATGATGAAAACATTAATTTTCCAGCTTCTTGGGGTTCCTGGTAGGTGTTTAGGGCCATGTAATTGTGCTCTTATGTGGTCCAGGACCTCATCACTTAACATGTGTCTCTAAGGGTTTCCTGTCCTTTTCAGACTTGTAATAAATGCCAAGTACTAAATGAACATAAGAGGAGCTACTTGGATCTGCAGACCTCTCAATTAGAGCAAGCGGGTAACGAAAAGTATCAGCCATATCAATGCTTTGAAAGTGAACATGTTGACGTTGTTCATGATCATAAAAAGCATGAGATTTACAGAAGAATGTCGATATAACAAAGTCTTTCTCTTATTGAAGAGTTTATAACCATAAGTCTTTATAACCAAGTAGCTTACTGTTCTGTTCTTCGATGGAGTGGACCAGGTGGATGTCGTACTGTGTCACCAGAGTGATGGACACTCCATTCCTCCCTGCAGAGGAAGAAAACCTCATCATGTATGAGCTGCATTTACTCACTGTTCCAGAGGGGGGGGGGGGGCATGGAGGTGATGCTCTGATCTTAAAGTTCAAATGTACTAAAAAAGTTGTTATACCTGCTCTTGCTGTTCGGCCCACTCTGTGGATGTAGATCTTGGGAAGGCCGGGGGTGTTGTGGTTGATGACGACCTGTACAGTTGGAATATCCAAACCCCTGAAGAGTCAGAGAGAACAGGAAGGATGTCAAAACAAGGTGATTGATCTCAGCCTGTCTACAGCCGTCTGTATTAAGCCTCTCGGTCTGAAACTCTTTTGGAAGGATTGACAGATGATTTTGTTTAAGACTAATTCAACTTTTTAATGTGTAAAGGGACCACCATCATCCCTGAGACATGCAGTGGCTCAGAGGAGCGTCTTACCTGGCAGCCACGTCTGTTGCAATCAGGATTTTGTAGACGCTGGCCTTGAACTTGGCGAGGTTTGCAAATCGTTGTTTCTGGAGAAGATCAAGAGCAGTTGTTCATTCTGCAAGCCCATTCATCTGGTTTGATCTGCTTTAATCTCTTACACAGACGGTTTCTATATTATCACAAGGGCTTTGTGCTTCTGTCTTTGTCCCGTTAATGAGACAAACATCCCACAATCCAACATGAGCTTGTCGAGGAGCTCTGAGGACTGGTAATAAAGGGACTCACCTTTCTGTCACACAAAGCAAAGACAAATTCTTTATATGCGCAAACGTAACTGACCAGTAAAACAGATTCTGACACAGACTATCCTTCAGGTCTCATTCCCCCAACATGGTGGCACCTCCCTCATAACCCTAAAAGTAAGTAAGTTGCTCCAGTCTCACCTGTTTCATCATGGAGTGCAGGGAGATGGTTGGAAAGTTAAATTCCCGCAACATCATGGTGAGGATTTGGCAGTTCCTGAGAAAGAATGAATTAAAATGAACTAATTACTTTATGTAATAAATATGTTTGTTTTTTTTCCATATGAACCACACCAAATCCACAAGACCCCTGGCTACTGATCACACTCAGGTCCATAAAAAACATCATTTTCACCTTGAAAGCTAAATTTCTAATGACCTATATAACAATACAAGACAAAAATATGTGCTATTTGTTATAAATGCTACCCATCACGGTTTCTTTTAGAGACCCTGCATCACATTAGGGTCAGTGCAATGCTTGAGAATGTACAGCATGTAATGTATATGTCATTTTAATTGCTTCTTACTTGCACGTGTTGGTGAAGATGATGATGGACCAGTCGTCATGCTCGTCAGTAAACATCTGGATCAGGTGGACCAGGTAGGCGTCCTTCACCTTCTCTGGAGTGAGAATGTACCTCTGGTCCAGCTCCTCCACTGTCCTTGTCCTGTTTACAACAATAATAATGTGATATAGATTCACTATAGAATACTGAGGTCATAGTACAGAACGGCAGTCCTGGTGGTGGAATGGATCCAGGCGTCGAGAGTCACAAGAAGAACTTCAACGTTACTTCTGCTACTGTGCTGATCAAATCGTAAATCTGGCCCTGTGTTTTAATAAAAAGGCCTGAAATAATGCACTGAATACAGCACACAAAGGTTAAAACACAGTCTTTCCATCTTCTCCCAGACTGTGGGTTTTCTGAATATGCCTGTATACGGCCTTTAAACAGCAGCAGGTTACTCACTCTGACGTGCTCTCCCAGAAGTAAGGTTTGTTCATGGCGATGTTCTTTAGCTCATGGAGGGTGTCGGTGAGCGTGGCGCTGAACAGTAGCGTCTGCCGTTTAGCCGGTAAAATGCCCAGGATCGTCTCCAGGTCTTTGGTGAAGTCAGTGCAACCCTGCTCCAACAGCCGGTCTGCCTCGTCCAAAATCTGACAAACACAAACTGTATCAGTCAGTTGTCGAAAAACAGTGGATGTAGCTTTAAATGTCCATATTTGACCGAATTATTCTTTGACCTTCAAACATTAAGAATTAAAATGACAACTAGTCTCCTCATGAGAAATGAGAATGAGAAAAATAAAGCATTATGTTGCACACATGGTTTTCTCTTTTGCACATTTTTGGCATAAACAACTCCTTATGCACATTTAACTGTTATTGATCCTAAAATAGCCAAACATATCTGAAGTATATGAGAGCTACAGCAGAGACAAGTCTTTGAAACCTTGTCCAACTCTCAGTTTGTGGTCCTTTCCAAACTCACCAGAAACTGGATCTTGCTCATGCTGAAGGTGTCTGAGCTGCGGATGTGATCAGCCAGCCGGCCCGGCGTCGCCACAACCACATGTGGTTGGTTGGACAGCTCCAGGGCCTGGCTCACCATGTCTGTCAGTGACACAATGGCGACAAGGTCAGCACGGAGGAGAGGCTCAGACAGAGTTCAACAGTAAATGGCAGCAGTGTTTCATTTACATTTCTTCAGCAGCAATGCAACACCAGGGCTTCAACACAGCAGCAGACTCTCTATAATAAGAGCGGTACACTTAACAGAGGTGTGGCTACATGAGATCATTCACATAAAGACCATTAAATGATGTCATAGATCTATGATCGTAACCTACACATGAACGCATTGTGAACTTCTCAAGCACCCTCTAAACCAACAACCCAGCCAGTCTGTGACATTAATATTCCAAAGGAAATCTAAAGGTTATGAGAGGAAAAAGATGCAACTTGCGAGTTTTTTTCTGGACGGATTTAGCACAATGTTTCCAGAAACATTGTGGCCTGTGCAGCTGTAATTCCCCAGAGTCTCTGGCCGTGTTGGCGGTGCTGCTGCTGAATGAACAGAAAGGAAAGCTGCCTGCAGTAATGTATGTGGTTACCCATTCCACCGACGATGATGCAGTCTCTCAGACCCAGAGGCTTCCCCAGGACTCGAAACTGCTCTGCAATCTGATAGGCGAGCTCCCTGCATGACATCACAACAGTTGGGAATATGGGATGCGTTAAACGGTGCTAGTTGTTATTTGATGTTTTCAGTAACATCAAATACTTTGCACAGTACTTCACATGTACTAACTTTAAGGTATCAACATGAATCCTAAATGTACATCCAGTTGTTTGGAATAAGACTCTTTTATTTTATTTTGACAGACGGACAACCTGTCCTTTGCCACTGATGTTTTAGGTTACTAAAGCAGTTACTCTACACACTTAACTGTAATTTCTAGGAATATCTGGAAATTACACAACCTGACATGACCAGTAATGAACAGGAAGAAGAACCATCCAATACACAACTAAATACATGATGACAGGGACATGTTTGAGTGCTTTAATGTGGATTCTTTCCATAAATGCCTTGAAAGTAAAAATGTAGCTGTATCTTCCAGCTACACTTTTACAGAGGGCAACACTGCACAGCACCGACCTGGTGGGAGTGAGCACCAAGCAGAAGATGCCATACGGGTCCTCTGACAGTTTCTGCAGCACTGGCAGCACAAATGCAGCTGTCTTCCCACTTCCAGTCTTAGCACAGCCCATACAGTCCCGACCTGGGGGGGGAAAAAAACACCTTAATAGAACTGCTCTGAGTTCTGCTTCACTGACTTACATGCCTTGTGGTGACTTCTGAGGATTTCACTTATTACAATACTTTTCTCATGAAGTGACCCGTCCCAAACTCCACGAGAACAATAAGATAATTTATTGTATCTTTGCTTATCTACAAACTCACACACCTTGAGGATCATCACTTTCAACATTTTCTCATCTAGACATGTTTCTGGCAAATTCGGCAGCAGTCAGGCGGGATGACTTTTGACATTTTATAGTTGAGGACCACTAATGTGTTGAGGGAGAGACCCATGGGACAAGACATCTGAATCGCTGAAAACGGGGTAACCACCAGTTCTAAGAAATAATACTTTACCTGAAACTAAGAACTGATCGGCACATTTAACGCATATGAAGAAAACAATAGTGTTTGCTGATTTAGAGTATTTATCTACTTCCAGGTGTTTACCTTAGCTGAGCACTGACCATTAAATAGATTTAAAAAAAATAGATTTTTCAATAGAGATCCGCATTACCTTTCAGGACAGCTGATTCGGCCGTTCAAAGGTAGTCAAGAAGATATTTACATTACAGGTAGATCGCCTGGTGATGTGTTTTTCACCTGAAGATTTAACAGAGGCTGTCTTACCTTCTAGTATAGCTGGCATGCAGTTTTCCTGGACAGGAGTGGGTTTGTTGATCCCCAGCTGTTTACACTGTTTAACCAGCCAGTCTGAGAGACCCAGCGACGAAAACTCAGCCATCTCTGATTTATCTCGTTCTCTGAGTATAGATGAGTTCTTCTGTCTAGTTAATTTGACAAAAGATTCACTAAGATACTCTATTTTAATACAGGGTAAAACATCCTCGTGTGTAACAGCATCGGTCGCTGTATGATTACGTAACAATCTGACGTCGTCTTCTTCTTCTTCTTCTTCTTAAAGTAACAACAGACCGGACACAGGGACGGCGTGTTGCTGCCCTCTGTTGGTCAAATTTCACTAAAGCACTAAAAAACTAATAGTATATATATATATATATAATATGAATAATATATAAAGCAAATAATGGAATATCCAACCAGCTTGGTTGGCATGTTGACCGCTTTAATCAGGATAAATACATTTTTTGATTTGAACTAAAATCCACGATCACTTTTTTCATGGCTGCTACCAAAAATGCCCTTTTATTGATAAACCCATGAGCCTTTCTCTCATACTTGTGACCACATTACAAACCCTTAGTATTTTAATACGGTCACATATTGGTAAAGTGTAAATATGTCTTGTCTGCAGAGCCCTAACACCTCACCTGTAAACATTTGGTCAACTCAACAGTCTTTTATCTATAGTTGATAGCTGGATTTACCCACCTGGGGTCCCTGTGTATTGTGTATGTATTGTTATTTGTTGTATGTATACTTAAGACACGATTGGGTAATAATACAGGCTCTGTGGGCCCTTGACATTTCAACTTCAGCTGATATTGTAATCTAGTCGTGCATATTCACAAATAAATTTGCGATTGATCAAATGACCACAAACCATTGACTCAGTGGGGCTTTTGAAGCATTTTGCCAAGCTTTGCCCAGTCGGCAATCCTGCCTTGCACGGTGTTTTAGAGTATAATGGGTCACATGTTTTGGTGTAACACCACCCTAACAAACCCCAACACTCTTCCCCCACAGAATCAGCCAAACTGTCAACGCCTCTACAGTACTCCAGATCTGATCCGGCTCAGCCCTTCAATGCTGCAGCAGTAAAATCAAAGTATATAAATTCTTCATAGCCACATTTTCTTAACCTGCGCACAGGATCACAAACTCATTACTAAAGACTGATCAGTGTCCATTTGTTTTGAAGCTCATCACCTGCTTCTTGACTGCGTCTACATTGATATAAGTGGATAACATGCACCTGTTTTTATCTGCTCCTGACCTTTAGTGAGTGTCTTTTGTTCAGCAGACAAAAGGAATTGTTGATTGTAATTTGCTTAGAAAATAAGAGAACAGGTGGATTAATACTTTCTTCTTCCTGTTTATCTAACTATAAAATGACCTTCTTGAGCCATTTGATAGAGTGCCTGTCCTACAGTCTCACCATCCATTCAGAGACTGATGATGACAGTGCTTTAGATCAATAAAAACCTTCTTCTTTCTCTGTGAGACAGAGAAATCAAATTTTGCGTCAGGTTGTTTATTTTATGGCCTATTTCTCCGTGTGATAAATGACCACAGATATCATAAATATAATATTTATTTCTTATCCTAACATAATTTAACTGTTCCTTTTCTGCTGTGGCCCTTAATTGTATCTTGTGAAATTTTACATCAGCCCAAAAATGTCAGTGATCTTTATTCAGCGATTACCAGAAGGTGTCTAAAGTGTGTTGTGGTGGGTTTACAGCCTCATCTACATCTCCAGCTGGTCTGAATGGATTTTAAACCTGAACTCACCTTAATCGGTCTTTACTGGCTCTCTGTGCTTCCCCGCTGATTGCATTGACTTGTTCCTATGACTGACCTGAAATAATTGGGCCTGAAGCACCGTCTGATGTCAAGAGGATTGCATTCACAAGCTATGAAACCCCAGAAGAAGATCATCAATATGCAAACATAGAGACGTGGTGAAAAGGACAATGTTGGTGTCTCAGTTTCTCCTTGCTGCTCCTCAACTGCCCCACTTACAACTTGGATGTCAGAGCTTTCAACAAACACATGAGTGGTTTAAACAGGGATGGAAACGTTTTGCCGATTTTATTTATGCCATGTTTTATTTTTCAAAATAAAGTCCAGGCAAGGAGATTAATTGCAAAACAGCTTTTCTGAAAATGGTAACATGTAAGATTTAGTTATCTGTCTAGACTTTACTTCCAGTGCAAAGAACACACTATGAGTTTGATTCAGCCGCCATTTGACTGGAGAAGCAGAGAAATCTTCACTAAGAAGACCATCTGTATGTGCACACCAGGCTGCCAGAGGTGATTAATGCTCTGTGTGTTAAAAGCAGAGGCCTGCAGGTTCAGCTCCATCCTGCCCAGACCGTCCAGCTGTGCTGCAAACTGCCTCGGACCGGCTGAGTAGTGTCTTCCCACATGAACATGAGGGTTGTTTGCTTGTAAGGCAGAGATCTGATGTTCCCTGTTGCCTCCCTGCAGCACAGAGTGGCAGTCAGCTGCACCGCTGTAACAGGCCACTGAGCAGCACGATTAGAGTGCAGGAGCTGCTCCCATCGCTCTTCCGCTACATTTGATGCTCCGCTCTCTCATGTTCAGCTCATATTCATGCAAATAGGTGGTTTATTTTAAATCAGTGGTGACTCAAAACCATGGCCTGTGTGAACTAATGAGGCGAAGAGCAGCTCTTTCTACATGTGTTAAAGCAGTTTTCACCAGTTTTATGTGGAAGATTGTGACACTTTAATAAGGAGAAATAAATGGCTGAAATATCTTCCAGTTTCTTGTCTTCTTTTTTCTTTTCACCGACTAGCAGTTCCATGAAAGTTTTACTTTTCCAAAAAACCCTTTTCAAACTGATTTAACATCTTGAAAAATCACAATTGCCTAGTCATATTTCATGGGATTTTATTTTGAGGTTTTTGCAGTATCTTATGACTCATATATTTTTCTGCATCTCTGAAATTATTCCTTAATTTTATATTTTGTTTGTGCTTGTGTGTGTAAATCCTTTCATAAAGAATGTTTGAACCTTATGTGGCCTAAAAACCTGACTCTTAATCTGATCCATTACAATGCAAAGCATTTTATAAACAGACACTCTGTCTGAAAAGTCACTGGAACAATCTCTTTATATTCCCAAAGGGACTTTCAGAGTGTATCACTTTTGTTGTGAGCACATTTTTCAGTTTTTTTTAAATTTAGTTTGATGTTCTGCATGATAATTCAAGGGTCCTCTGTCATATTTGTGCAGTTTTAATCTGGTTTACAGTTTACTGTCACTAATATTATGTGATGTTCAGTGAGATGAGTCATTTGCTGACATAATCTATAATCAATCCTATGAAATGTGCTCTGCTCCCGAATGAATAACATCATGATATTAAGGCGTACTGTTCCATAGGGACTTAATGTAAATGCAGTGCAGTTTATTGAGCTTTGTGGTCATTTTCCAATCGGATTTCCAGTCTTATACTTTGTCCTGTCCCACCAACAGCGAGATATTTAACGTTTCCACGATTTTATCCGCCATAGTGTTTGATAGGATTACCATATAGCTGTTAATAAACTGCTTTATACTGAATATTATCTGACTTAACGTGAGATCAACACGGACAGTGGGTGCAGGATTGTACATCTGACTGATTATGTGCTGAAGCTTTTTTGTAAACAGCCATTTGGCTTCTGTTCTTCCGCCAGTAATTTCTGATGCTTCAAGCTTTTATTACGCAGTGGCTCATAAATATGCACTGAGGGGGCTTTTAAAGATGTCCGCAGGCCATTTCCACATATTATATTTCACATTCTAACATTTAAGTGGAGAGTAGGCATACGGACGAGGAGGGGGCGGGTTTGTAGTTTGCATTGTGGCCATCAGATGGCGCTGAAGAGGCTCCACGGTCCCACCGAGAGAGTTGAATGGGATCCCAGTGTGATCTGCCACAGAGGCGGGAGGGGAGCACAGCACAAGTCCTGGAGGAGGTTCGAGCCAAAAACACTCTGCTGCCCGGCTTTCATCGACATTCCTCCGTCTGTCCGGCCCGCAGAGCTGAGCCAAGCGGTTCACGGTGCGTAATTACGCACTGGGACGGCAGATCCGCGGTGTTGCTCGCCGTGGAAACCCGCGGACAAAGGCAGGCAGGCAGGCAGGCAGGCTGGAGTACAACAACTGACTTGAGAGGAGAGGAGTACTGTTGGAGGGGAAACGGGGGGAGTCTGGAGTCGGAAGTGATTTGTCTTTTTTTCCCCAGAAATGTAACTTTCGTCCAGGATTTCGGGGAAAACGCGAATCAGTTTGGAAACAGGAGAAAAAAAGTGGAGTGGTGAGTGGAATCTGTCCCCAAATCAGCATCCAGATCCTCAGAGCATGGGGTAAGTTAGAGATTTGTGTCTGACATTTACAGTTCGCTCACTCCTGCTGTCTGGAAGAGATTTGTTCAGATGGCGAAATGCTAAAAAAGTGAACTTTGTGGTGACTCACGGGGATTTGTGTGAGCTCGTGGCTGCTGCTCCTTCCCTTTTAAAGCCCTTTGGAGCAATCGATCAGAATATTAACACCAGTTCCCGTGTGGCACTGCGCTGTTTTCTTTGTTTACATTCTGATCAGACCCTAACCGAGAGAGGAATCTGTTATTTGTGAACCGGAGAGCTTGACCCAGTTTCACCAGAAGTCCGTTTACACCGCAAAGACAGTTGTGACCGCAAGAAGGTCGAACTCACGTGATGAGACATCGTGAGAGATCTTTGGCTGATACACAGACGCACAAGTAAATCTGTGTCTCATTATCTGTGTGTGTGTGTGTGTGTGTGTGTGTGTGTTGAGTACATGCAAGTCTTCAGCTTGGTCCTTACACACCTGAGAATGAGCACAGCATTAAAGCACCCTCAGTACTCTGTTATCTTTTTATTATTCTCTGACTGATATATTTTTGGAAACCCATTAATTGTACAGATTTGCTGTTTTGCCCATATTACCTTTTTAAAGTGACAGTGAAAAGACATTTATGTTGCAGGCCAATTTTCCATTTCATAATACACACTTCACCATCAGAAGTCACGTTTTAATGCATGCTTTCAAGATACTTTTTGAAATATAGTCTTATAGTCTGTTTACTTACAACTTCAACTACTTATGAAGATGTGAAACGTTCAAGAGGAGTCACTGGGATTTCCAAATTCTTCAGACCAGTTAAACTGACCTGTGATGCAGCATCATGTTGGTTCTCACTTGTTTTATTGCCCAAATTGCAACAACAGCTGCATCCCAAACCAGACTGGATCCCTCAAAAGATTTGTCCTTCGAATGACCTTAAGACCAGGCTGAACCGGCGCCTCCACCACAAATGAGACACACAGAAACTAACGGGGCGTTCAGGAGTTCCTCAAGTGAAATGATCACCTGTGTAGCGCCTGGTTGTTGCTCTCAAGTAGCCAACAAAGTGCTAAATGGTTCAGATGTTCCACTTCAGCACATGGTGACTAATTGGCAACAGTTTACCAGGTTGTTGGGAAATAGTCACATAAAAGAATATGCTTGTAAACGTGGTTCTCTGAGTGATGAGATTATCTCTCAATCCAGTTCCAAATGTACAGATTATCTGTATCAAAGACAAATTATGTGTGAGGTGACAACACACAACTCTCAGTGGTCACAATTTTGCACAAAAGGGGTCTCTAGCAACCTCTAGCTTCACTCAGAGATCAGTGTTTACATATGTAACCCTCCAGCCCCCATCTATTGTACCCAGTTATGTGTTCTGTATGTATGTGGATGTGACCAAGGCCAGACCAAGTGGCATCGCACCTACTGAATCTCAGTCATACAGTCGTACAGTAGAGAAACAAACGTCTGATCGGATGGCTTGTGTTTAATGCATTTACACTGTCAGACTCGGCATCAACCCTCTGTGGTAGTCACCACAGAGCAGCTGAGTTCAAACACCTGGTCCAAATGAAAGTCATGATGGACCTCTGGAAGAAATCCTGGATTTAGTCGCAGGGCCACCATGCAGACCTGCAGCCCTTGAGTCTTGATTAACAGCCCCTTCAGGTCCATAAACAAAATGAGTGTTAAGTGCTCTCATGCTGCAGCTTGTCTTAAAGTACTTATCCACGTCACCTGACCCATGCAGGTCCCTGTAGAAATGGAATATGTGATTTGATGGAGAGACAGTCCTCATATAATGGAGATTTCTATTTTTCCGGAACAGGCTTTCTTTATTTACAACATGTAGTAGCTTTTTCACTCATCCAGTTGCATTATATATTTATCAGAAACTGACAGTTAAAGACAGAAAAAGAGTTGAAGAGGACCACCTGAATGTACCGTTAAATAAATTAACACTGTTCAGTTGATTAAGGGATTCTAAGGGCAGCAAATAATTCGACAGAGGCTCCAAATTTGTGCATTAAAAGAAAAAGCCGCATTTCTTGGTCACATTTGAGGACCCTCTGGACTCAGATGGCCTTGTTGACCCGTTACGACATACAGTATTTGGGTCTGCAATGTGACAACAACTTTCAGGGTGACCATTATTAAGTGGAACTGTGATGAGTGTGTTTTTTCATTGGAGTGTATTAATTATTATTTATTTATGTCACTGTGTAACTTGAACCCTCTTTCCTCTCGTTCTGCTGCAGAGGAGTTGTCTGCCAGCTGTAAAATGTTCCCGCTACATCGAGAGAGGTACAAACACACGTCATCTCTGTGTTGTGGCGCTGCATGACAGGGATGGGCGATAACTTAAGTTTAGTTTTTGATCTCCTCCCAAACATACTGAGCATCAGAGGACTGTTACTGATACCTTAAATGTTAGCATCATTCTTTACTTTGTCTGAATATGGACGTTATTTGGCTAAAAAACAAGGCAAGTGGAAAAATGTGCTAAATGTGAATATAGAAATCACAATACATGTTCAGTCTAAGGCAGCTTTTAATAGAAAAGTCAACATTACATCATGAAATTGAGAAAGAGCTTTTGTGTATTCATGCTTTTGGCTCTGGTTTGATACTCTATGATACAACATCAGTATCTGATAGTTTGGGGATCAATCCGCCCATCCCTACTCCATCAAACATTTATTTGCCTCTGAACAAAATCCACCCTCATCACATCCCCATAATGTTCATCCTCTCCTCAGTATCTGTGGTAACTGGAGGTTTCATGCCCGTCATTGTGTGCAGATGTTGTCAGCACGCTCTCCTCCTCTCGCTGTTGTTGCCTGGTGTCTCTTCCATCATATCGTCCTCCTGTCAGTTGCTGCTCGACTGCTCCATATACTGTTGCATTGTTTGAAATCTTTAATGGTGCATCATATTTTTATAAGTTGCTGGTATGTTTTGCATGTTGACTTTCAGAATAACTACAGCTGTCAAAGACATATAATGGTGTAAAATATACAATCCTCTGACATGCAGTGGCTTGAAAGTATAAAACCACAAAATGGAAATCCTCAAGAGACAAACTGTATGTACCAATACCACAACTGGCTCACGTTCAAGCAAACCACAGCCATTGTGCACTGTGAAATGCATTTTATAGCCATTCAATGTTCGATACTCAGAAGATGGACTGTCACATTAACTAAAATTATAGTTCAACATTTTGGGAGCTAAACATGTGACTTCCTTGCCAAAAGTGTGACAAGAAGACTCTCATACCTGTGCGGTAAATATGTAGTTTGAGCTAGCAGCCAGTTAGCTTAGCTTGACTGGAAGATAGGATTGTGAAGTGTGTCACATTCATTCTTCACTGGAAGCTTTTTTTTGTTAATGCCTTTTTGTTTTATTCTTCAGTGCCAATACAAGTGTTTCAATGCCAATGTTTCCTTTTTCAGTTCAGGTTTTGTTTTCAATGCCAGACTCTAAAGTCACTGTCCTGGCTCCACACGCCTGGCTCCTGCTGCAGTCTAAACAAACAGAAAAACATAAGAGTGGTGAATAATAGTATAAGTAAAGTATATAAGTATAACTACTTGCTCTAGCTGTTGAAATGCAGGGTGCAAGGTAGGTCACATTATGTGTTATCTATCTACACATTTACAGAGGAGTCATCACATGATGATAATGCTGTCCATGTCATCTCCTTTACCTTAATGTCACCGTGCAGCCTCCCTCTACAGCACAGAGGACGTCTAAACTTTTGGTTTCAGCTTCAACATAATCAGTTAATCTGCTGCGTAATACCATAAAAAAACTCTTCAGCTTCTGTGTCCTCTCACTGGCCAAGGAGAAACCTTCTGCTCTGTGGGGAGAAGTGCTTCTTAATTGCCATTTTGGAGACATCTGCAATTGCATGAATAAACACTCATCTCGGCTCACTCTCTCTTCTCTGTTCACTTCATTTCACCGCGTTTTATTGGCATGAAAGCGAATAACAGTGCCGCCGGAGGATCGGCTCTTTCTCCGTGTCTCTCCCTGACCTTCATATCCTGAATGCAGAAAACACTCCGGCTTTGTGTGTCACCATCACAATGTGAGACAGCAGTAACTTATCAGTCAGACCCCTGCAAGAGGAGCTGACCTTCAGATAAGCAAAGTGCTGTGCTGCCGCTGAACACAACCAGAGCACACGTTTCGGGCATTTTTCCAAGTGTCCCGCCAGTTAAAGGCTTGTGGTCGTGTAGTTTATTGGTTAACATCCTTTGAAAAACTGGCAACCATAATCCTTGTTTTACTCCAAAGCTTTTCTTACTTTGCAGCAGTGTAAAGAACTTGTGCAGCGTGGTTTGTTGACTTGTTGAGCTGCTACAGTAAGAGTTAGCATTTCCCCTGGCGATGCTATTTTGGTAGTCTGTGTAGTTGTAGTGTGTCATGTTGCTGGACCGGGCCAGACACTTTCGCTGGCTCAGGAATGTGGACACGAGACTTACTCACTCTCGGAGGTCAGAGGAAGCAGACCCTTAAAGGAGAAATGCTTTTAGAGGAACAAAGAGAAACTGCCAAAAAGAAAAGGAAAGGAAAAAAAAAAAGTTTCCTGTCAGTGAGAAACCTGAAGTCCCTCGAGGCTGAAAAACCACAGCAGAGTTCCAGTTCTTTGTGTCTTGTCATGCGCAGATGGTGAAAAATGATGCTCTGCTGAAGCACTCAGCTGACGCTCTCATTTAGACTCAATTTAACTCTTTTTTTCCCCCTGGGTTTATGGGTTTATGTGTTATTCAACCTGACAGGCTGAACATGGGTTTCTATGGATACTTCAGGATTACTGTAGAAGTGTTTTCTATAGATGACCCTGTAGTATATATGTACTGACCGCAGCTTCTCACCCTCTCAACTATAGATTTTGCGCTATTGGAGAGAGACTTGAATATGAATGACATTATGTGAGTTGATCAATAAACTAAAGTTACTTCAGACCTTCACACCTTCACCGTCTCCAGTGTAACAGCAACATTTCAAAGCTGGCAGCTCAGTGAAAGGATAGTTTCATATGTTTTAAGGCTGTCTTAAAACAATACTCAGCTTTTGGTCTTTGTAATAGTTCCTCTTGTCTGCACTGCCTGTGAAAAGATCCCTTCCTAATGTGATTTTGATTTTTTGAAGTTTCATATTAACTTTAACTTTCTAATCAATTTATGTAGAACAAGGACTATGGATTTTGTCCCCCATCACTTACATTAAAATTTTGTGAGGAAGGGATCTCATAACAGTCAGTATGGACAGGATGAACAATTACAGCGATCAGTAACCCTTTCAATGTACATATGGACATGAGAGTGTTGTTTAAAAAGAACCTGAGGGCTTAATGGAAAAATGGCCATTACAAGTTCCCAGAGCAAAATAAATAATAAAATATATTCAATTCACACTCATATGAAACAGGGAAAAACTGTAAATCCTCCCGTTTTAAGAAGCTGGAACCAGCGAGGTTCTGAAAAGACTTTTGATTATGATTATTATGATGATTAATTGATTATCAGAATTGTTGTTGGTTAATTGTCTGTCGCTTCACTAATCGATTTATAGACAAATTGTTTCAGTCACGGTTCCTGAGGTCCCTCTTGACCTTGGATTAACAGTTTATTCAGATTATGAGCATCAATCATTTTTTGATTGAATAATCAGCCAATCACAATCAGTCATGACTCTTGTTTCCTCTTCCTCTAAACACCTAAAAATCCTTCTGATATTTATAAAAGTGGACAGAGTTGATGAAATGACAGAGATGATATAGAGACAATATTGTGAGACCTTACTACACAGATTTTGGACTCCTCCTGATATTTTCCATGAAACTCTTGCTCCTGTTATTTAATGCAAGGTAATGTGACTAATATTTTACCTGCATGTGACAGCATTTTTGACTGGAGTTGGATACCCAGCTGTATACAGGATGTTTAGCTGCTCGTGCTTTGACCCTTTCTCAACTTCTTGGCCATCTCCTCCTTCATCAGATCTCCTGCAAGCTTTCTGATTTGCTGTTTCAAGTGTGAACGTTGGCTTTTAAGTACAACCAATAGGATTTTTGGCAGCAACCATTGCCCCCCCCCCACCCCCCCCCAGGCTATTTACAGCCCACAGAGTTTATCGGCTCCATTATTGGCAGTTTGAGGAGTATTTTCTCAACTACAGAAGTGACTGGCTGGGTTTGACTGCAGGGCCGGAGAGGAGGGGGCAGCTTCTGTCTCACAGAACAGAGATTCAGGGGGGTGAATGGGTTCTGAAGTTAAGAGGAGAGATGAAGAGAGCAGCGAGAGAGGATTAGAAAGTGATGACTTGAGGGCGAAGACACACAGCTCTCAGACAGCACAACCATGGTGTGTGTGTGTGTGTGTGTGTGTGTGTGTGTGTGTGTGTGTGTGTGTGCGTGTGTGTGGTGGCAACTAGACACTAAATAAGAAATGCATTTAGAAACTTCTACCCTGAGAGCCCCGGAGCATTTTCTTAATTTTTGGTTGTAAGCTTATCAAAACTGGAGATATCAGCATGACAGTATGATAATATTGAAAGTCTGATATGAATCTTATCTTATTATTGTATTTTTATATATCAAATCTCATCCCATTTAAAATGGTTTTCTCTGTTTCATTTCATATAAAAAAAAATCAATTTGAAGATGTCACCTTGGGCTTTAGGGAAGTGTAATGGGCGTTTTCCACCATTAACCGTTGAATTGAGAAAATAATCCTAAAATCAATCGATAATAAAAAGAATTGTTAGTTGTAGCACCAGTAGTTGCAGCACCTGTATCTAATGGTTAGTTTTCAAGTTGTATTTCCCACTTTGTTGGCTCATTCATGTGTACACCACTCTCTCAATTTTGATATTTTCAACTTGACTTGAAAGCAACACAATAGTTTTTAGTAGTATTAGTATTAGTAATAGTATTTTGTTGAACTCAGCACGTGTCTTTCCCACATCACTGTCAGTTTATATCTCTGTGAGATGTGATCTCTATTCTACAGGAGGTAATGAACCGTTATCAAAGAACAGTCATTTGAAACTGAGCATGAAGTCCTGCAGTGAATGCAGCCTCACAGGTCAGAGGAAGTGTATTAAATCCTCCTCCTCTCTGTAGAAAACCCTCGTACTGTCTGGCCTCCAGCTCGTCCAGATGGAGCTATCATGGAAGTCCCTCTGTTTATGGCCTTTGCTGCAGGCAGCAGCCAAATACCGTTGTGATATTTTCCTGTCCCTGAGAGGACTATTTCATCTATATGAATGTGAAGCTGAAAAAGAGCTTGCATGCTCAGCAGAAGCCTCTCCAGGAGACAGACTGAAGGAGGATAGAGGCTGTTTGTTTGGCTCAGCTCGACATTACATCAGATCTCTCATCCTGTATTTACACCCATAACCCTGAAATTCATCTGAATGCTTCACTGCAATTAATTTATCATGAGGGTGGAGTGTAGCTGCTGGCCTCGGGCCTGCATGCCTCCTCTATCTGGTGTCATTGTGGTACTTTGATGGGGAACATAGAGGACGGCGAGTGGATTACAGAAAACCTAAAGCTTCAGCCATCAGCTCAGACTCAGCTGCTTTACTCTTAACATTCTCTGACAATGGCAGAATATCAAATAAAGGTTTCTTAAGGCAAACTTTCAGAAGTTCTTCTGAGGGAAAGTATAGTTTTAAAGCCGTCAGTTGGCACCACATCAAAACCATCAGATGATCCAGCGGTGACAGCCCCCTGCGAGAGACTGCTGCAGACTTGTGTGGTGCATGAACACAAAGACGTGCAGGACTGAAGATAAAATGTCTCAGAAAAGCGGTTGTGCCTGTAGAGGTTTGAACCACACTTGAGGATTCAGCCCCGTCCCCCCGCTGGCCTGCCTGCCCGCCTGGGCTCAGATCCCAGCAGAGCTTTCTCTCCTGTGTCCCCCAGGTTTTGCCAGTCTGTCATGTTCTGTATCCTCCAATCTGACCCTGAATACAAATAAAAGAAATCCCAAGGAGAATGTAGAAGTTGTTCTCCTTAAATGAAAAAGTGTTTTTTATAAAACGGGCTCTTCTGCCAGAGTTTTACAAACTACAACCAGCTCTCAAAAGCTTCTTAGGTAACTCACATCTCCAGTTCAGGCACTATTGCCACTAAAAATGTAGACAATTAGTTTTTAATATTTTCTCATTTTATCTGGTATTCCCACCAGAGATGAAGTAGAAATTAGAGAGAGAATTATTTTGATTGTTCAAGCAAGATGGCAGACATTACCCAGCTAGTATATAAACCTTTCTCCCACATTTCTCTTTATCGATCAAGTAAAAGTAACATCTGTATCTTCACACAGAAGAAGGCACAAAGGGAATGTTTATATAAAGTTATGGCTTGTTGTTGCCCTCATAATGCTTTAATAATACTGTTAACCTGTTTGTTTGGAGGTCAGAATGGTTTCTGAGTGAACAGGCACCATATGCAATTTTCACAGTACAATTGTCTTGAATGAAAATCTGCACACGTGTAGTGTGTTATGTTGCTGTCTGTAGCTGCCACTCTTAGCAACACATTTTCAGCGGCATTTTAGTTGTTTTCTTCTTTTTCCAAAATATATTAAACATTAGTATCGTTATACCTTAACTTAAAACTCAGCCTCCCTGTCGGAGCTCACCTCCTCCACTTAGAGGCTTACGTAAGACACTATGACACATACAAACACCTGAAATCAGTTTACACCTCAAACAACACGTTGTCATGTTTTTGACCCCTTTAATTACTGAGCTGTGATCTGAACACAGTTCTCCCTCCACTCACGCATGGATGCACAGCAGTGAGTGTGTACAGTATGACGGAGGGGGGTGGATGTATATTTGACCTGGAAAAGATGAACAATAATCAATCCAGATGACCCCTCACTGGATTGAGGCCTCTGGCTCACAGCAGGAGGCGGGAGCCCTTAGCACACAAGATCTACGAAGATTAACTGTGCATTCACAAGTACGGAGTGCAATTTAGAGGTACTTGTACTTTACTTGAGTATTTCCACTTAATGCTACTTTATACTTACCCTACAGTGAAATATTAGTAGTTTTTACTACATTTATCTGAGTGCTATAGTAACTACTTACTTTGCAGATTAACATATCACACACAAAATATATGATCAACTTATAAAATATGGTGCAATTTATAGCTTCAACTAAGCAGCAGTATATAAAGCATATAAACTTCAACAAGCCCCATCATTATAATTCTGCATACATGGTAATGTTCAGTAATGATCCATTAGTTGTATGAGGTTTTGTTTACTCTTGAACCTTTCTGCTGCACATATTTCTGCACTTTAACTAAGATGTTGAATGCAGGACTTTAATTGTGAGCATTTTTATGTGGTGGTATTGCTACTTCACATAGATGTGTTGAGTTCTGATTCAGATCAGACAGAGCTTGTCTTCCTGTGGTTAGACATGTTGCTCTGATTCTTTAACATGAGCTTAACATTTCACTTGTCTACACTTCTCTAATGACAGCTCTGCAGGTTGTCAGATATGAATAGCTGTCTCATGCAGGGTTTTGCTCTCGCAACACCTGATTTAATTAAGAGCTACACAGTTTCATGTTAATTGGATGAGGTGTGCGTAAAGATCAAGACACCGTACCGCATCAGACTACTCTCCTCTCCACTGCACCGCATTAGTTAAGACAAGGCTTCTGAGACTGTCAAGCTGCTGCCACGGTGTTTGCTCTCCCTCACCTCAGGAGGAATTTAATCCAGTTTTAATCTGCTCATATCATCAAACCCCAACGTGATGCCTCCTGTCTGAGCTGGTTAGCTTGACAGGCTTTTCACAGGGCAACATCAAGAATCAAAGATCAAATGAATGACGGGACATTAATTTCTGTGTGATCCGCTGTGACGGCTGGGAGCTGATGAGCAGACAGTCATCATTTCTCATTAAGATGAGAGTATGATAGAATGGAAATCCTCACTGAAGCTCTTTTACTTTGATGTTAATTCTTATTTATTTAGGCTTATTGGCTTACTGCCTTTAACATCCTGGTTATCAGTTATGCAGCCAGCTAATTAGTTTTATTGAGTGTAATTAAGTACTTTCATGGTGCTGTTAATTTGCTTGATTCGTGTCTGATGTTTTGTGCAGGATTTTACCTCCTGACAGAGAGATAAGTGTTTGTTACAATATCTTTCTTAACCTTAAGAAAAATGGCATTGGTTCTATCACAGTCTCTTTACTGTTAGCCTCTAAATATTTTCACTCGATGAATTGTTGCTAAAATGGCCTTGTACTAAGGGCAATTGCACGGTGGCTGTTAAAAGTGATGGAGATGATAACTCACACACATAAATGCTCAAGCTGGGAGATTTGATGTAGTGATTGACTGTTTGGAAGCAACGTTCATGTTGCCCTACAGATGTCCTGTCTGTAACAGTGTTGGGTAATTGTTTTTGTCAGGATGTAGCTGGAACATTTCTTGTAGGCATAATTGGGTTGAGGTGACCGGTAGAAGGTAGGTAGAAGTGGCTGAGTTAAACACCAAAAGGAACCAAGGGCATGTTTCTCCTGCCAAGGGATGCACCGTTGCCAACTTCACAACTTTTGTCACTTTTTAACCTCCTACATCTTTATTTCTTAGACGCGACTGACAACAGTTCTGCAGCTGCAACATTTCCCACAAAGAGCAAACGAACAAGTTGCACTTACTATAGTTTGTAAAGCTGGGGTACATTCATCATGAAAACATTTTACTTTTCTGTGTTTTTTAGTCGAAAAATGTTACACACAATACTTTGCAACAGCCTTTGTTATCTGTTGGACATTTTTCATGGGGTGTTTCAGGCGTAAAAAACTATAGATACATGATGAAACCCCAGCAGAGAGCCAGTATACCCAGTAGAGGAACACTGGAACTGGCACATTCAAATGGAATGTAGCCATTATTAATATTATTAATTACACCTTTCCTTCTAAACATGTCAAAATACCAGCTGGGAAAAAGGTCTCATGGCTTAAAGCAACTTTCTAAGCAACAAGTAAATTGTAACTAAAACAGCTGGCAGCACTGAACCAATAGGAAAAAGGCTAAATGCCGTAGCTTCCAAGTCAAAGCCATAGTAAGCCAAGCAAGTTAGCTACTAGCTTGCTAGTTAGCTTGCTTGCTTCTCTGACTCCTGTGAGAAACTGGAAGGGTAGTTATCAGAATATTTGAATTGAAACAAAGCCAAATAAATAAAATCTTAAGAGCAAAGAGACTCAGCAGTTTGTTCATTTTTAATCCAGTGACTCCATGTTGTTCAGTTAACTTGGACCCATATTTGTATCATCAATCAATTAGAGATATTTTTTGTATCTGTAGCTGCTGCCGTCCTGGACCTGAATCTGCTTCCTTGGCTGTGCTGCTATTGTCTATTGTCAATTGTAGCTTCAGTAATCTGCGTTGAAACAATAACGACTATTGTTTGTATGCAAATGTAAAGTAATTCCAACCAAATCCAATGGGAACAATGCTTCATATAGCCAGTGTTGACCTATATAAATGGTTATTTCTCTCGCTTAGACAAAGAACAGAGCCTCCTCCCAGCACACATTATCCTCATTAATGTCAGTATGTAATTGACTTTCGAGGGGAACGGCTCGTTGCATACATTAACGTTATGCAAACTATTAGCTGTGTAATGTTGCATGAATTCACCAAAGTGCCCGCGTAGTCCTTAATCGTCCCGTGAGCCTCTATTCACTGTTGGTCCCCACAGCGAGTGCATAGTTCTTCAAAGAGAGCAGCATGGCTAATTGGACTGCTAGCGGTTAGCACATCTTCAGCTTCATATGCACCGATAGCCTCATTACACCGGGAGAGCACCAGTGACCTCGAGGTCCTTGAAAATCACCATCACATTTGGAAATTGGGAGTATTTTTGTTCCTATTTATAGCTTTATCCACCATCATTGCACGCTCCGTGGAAGAGCATGCCAAACAAGTCAAGGCTCCGCACTCAATGATATTCAGCTCATTTTAATGATGGTACAGATCTTTTAGCCTTTTGGCTTTGATCAATGTGCTAATGTGTGTCTGATCTTTTTATTTTTCTAGCTCATACATTTTGTATTGCATTTCTCATAAGGATAACTATGAATGCATTTTTTTCTAATCATGGTTCCTTATACTTTTTCATAAAGCAGCACATGAAAGCTTGTTAACTAAAATGTACTGTATGAAAGTTTATACCATCCAAAACTAATACATTTACAGTAGGTAGTACATTTCTATAATGCTGTAATTAAAATGAACACAACAAACATGGAAGTATATTGACGACAAAAGATTTGAGAGAGCACAAAACAAATGGCCTCTTCTCAGCGTGCAAGTCAACATTATCAGCATTAGACCGCTATGTTTCAGAGACTTTTTTCAAACACAAGTAGCATTAATTCGAACTTTCCATGCACCCCTGTTCCTCTTGGTGCTCTGCAGACATCATGCATAGCTGTCACAACACACCACAAACACAATAATGGCGCGCGCAAAAGCTGTTTTTCCCACAATAATGTGAATATGCCTTCACAGTACCTCTGGTGGCAGCTAGCCATGCGGGCCAGAGGTTTGGTTATATTTGTTAAGGTTTTCAGAGATCTGCTGCGGAGGCTGAGACACCTCCCCAATAAAATAAAGGGAAGTTGTGGTGCTTAGAGCATTGAAAAATAAATGTCAACAGTGTCCCAGTAATTCAGGATTATCTACAAACTGGCTGTGAACTGTTTTGAGTCTTATGCTGAAAATAAAAAGTCATGTAAATTATGAATTATGAGAAACCGTGACATTCTTTCTGGAAAGACTGTTGAGTTTTTCAAAAGCAATTTTAAGATTTCCATCCACTTGCATTGTTTAAATGTGAGATCATACAGTGAGATTCAGTGACAGGTGTCTCAAAATCTCTGAAAATAAAACCACAGTTGGAATAGCTAGAGGTAAAAGAAAATATGTTGTTTTGTAATTTGAAGTAACCCTTTTCAGGTCAGTGTATAATAGAAATAGAAATTGCATTAGACCTGGAATTAGAGTCTGAAACTGTTCTCTTTCAAAAGCTTGCTCATCTTTATATTCTCTGTGGAGAAACTGGCTCAGTGAGTGAGCGTCGCATGAAGACAGATTTATGTCTCTTTAAAATCAGGCATGTAACACTTGACCTCAGGCTCACCTCACTGTTTGTGATCGAGCTGAGTGACAAATAAAGCGTTCAGCCAGAAAAGAGATTTATCCACCTCCTTCAGAAAGTGACACCTACTGTTACAAAATGATTAATAGCATTTAAACAAATGAGGTGCATTCCAAAAGGTATGTTTGAAATACTAATGCTCATGTTTCTATGTTATTGTTCTATTAATATCAATCTTTTATTTATGTATATAATAAATCTTCACTATGTTAATTTTAAGATTCTTTCTTACCTAAAAAAAACAACAGGCTTGTCTTTAAAACGGCTTTATTGAAAAAGATATTGATTGAAGATATTTGCAAAGGAGTGCAATTATTTCTGTTCTTTGCTATAAAACAAAGTTAGAAGCTTTTGAAACTGACACCAAGTTATTTTTATAGAGAAATCATCAGCTGGGAGATTACTACTGCACCAATGCCAGCAGGTGCTCATGGGACACAAGCTATTGGAAAACAGCACTACTGAATGCAGTAAAGATAAGCAAAATAATAAAAAGATAAAATACAACATGGAAAAGGACAAATATTTTCTTGCTGGTCAAATAATTCTTGCCACATGTTTTGGAATTTGTTGGTATGCTGCAGATATCTAAGAATCAAAAAATGTGACTCATTTCTATATGACTTTTAAATCACTTCGGAAATTACCTAAATTCACATTTCAACAGCACATAAATGTAGAGACTACCGACAGGGTTAAAAAACAGGGCCTCCTGGAAAATCTGCAGTCATAAAAGGATGCGTGTGTGATATTTATCAGTGTAAGTGTTATGAAGTGACTGAGTGCAAGGAGGGTGAGAGTCTGGGTACACTGAGTAGTTGAAAATTGTTATTTAAGTGTTCATTAACTCCCCTTATGCAAATTTAATTAACTAGAATGTATTGCAGATAAACACTAGCCAGCTAACACAATACTAAACACACAGATGGGTACTGTAAACAGTGGCAGCTTTAGCAAAGATAACTGACAACTCCTCTTCTTCTACAGAGTAAGTCCTTCTTTTGAACACATGGTGCCTTCATGGCAGGAGGACCTACCTGCCTGGATACATACAGAAGTATTTTGTAAATTAATTGGACACTAAATCACCTGTAACAGTCAGTTAATATGTTCTGGGGGGTTTTTTGTTGTGTGTTTTAAAGGGAGCAGCCCATCTTCAGCGCCAGAGCTCATGTCTTCCAGATCGACCCGGCCACCAAACGCAACTGGCTGCCAGCCAGCAAACACGCCGTCACCGTGTCCTTCTTCTACGATGCCAGCCGCAGCGTCTACCGCATCATCAGCGTGGGCGGGACTAAGGTGGGGAGACCGTCTACCCCTACTGTATATGTTCACATCACAGACAGACTCTGCATATATCAGACACAGGCAATGATTTGAACATTGTCATGAGGATTTGTAATGGTGGATGTGGAGAGGCGCTGTGTGTGAGAAGGCAAGGAGGGTCACTTGAGCTCATGAAAGGGCCACTTGCTGTCACACATAGGGCGGCACCTATTGTTATCTGCTATCATTTTCAGATCAAGATACAAAAAACAACTCTGATTCTTTAAGAGGAGAAATGTTAAGAAGGTGACCAAGAAGTCGTTCTTTAAACCACATTTTTTCAAAAGACTTTTCCTGCATTGATTGATTCTTCTATTTAACAAACTTAACTTTTATTGATTATTGTATTTCTGTCAAAGAAAGCCAGCACGAGATGCACAGTATATGTATTAGTATTACATAAGTTTAGGGACTCCTAGTAGTCTCACATCCTCCTGACTTGCATGTTATTTAGCCCACTCTGTGCAGCCTATCCTGAGATTCTTCAAATAAAAGGGAAATTTATCTGTTTTCCATTTGGTTGTGGCAGTCATGGGTGGGGATGCATTAGTCAGAGCAGTGCATTGTCAGCAGAACATTATAACACACACACACACACATTGGTAATGCAGCACCCACAGCAACGGTAAAGTCCCCACACCAACAGCATATCTTGTTAGCGTCTAAGTGAAACTCCAAGAAAACACTGCGCTTTGTAGTCATCAGCCAATTCTGCCAATTCACCGCCCTGAGACTTGAGGCTTTTGGAGAGGAGACCAAAGAAATCTACATTTGGCAACAAATCCACCTAATCATACTGTTCACTTGAGAGTATAACTGAACAGATCACGGCACACCACAACAAGCTTTTTCACTTAGCGCTTTCTCTGGCCTGGTTGTTAGATATTTTGTCTTTATTTGCACGCACAGTTATCCAGTAGACCTTCATAATGGTTTTCTAACTATAACTTACACAACTGCAAAGGCTCCTGATTCTGAGGACGTCATAATCTAAGTGTGAGTTGTGGTATTAATGTTGCTATATTATTTATTATTGCTAATGAGCAATCCTAAAGAATTGGAGTCGATGCACCTTCATTACAGCTACTGTAGTTGTGGATTTACTTAGAAATTCAAATTATGAAGAAATTTGTGAAATGAAAATATGGTTGTAAACAGTGCTGAAGGAAATACAACAATTTGATTTAAAAAATCATATTAATATTAATATATGTGTAATAAATGTGTTCCAGTGAAATAGTGAGTATCTATAGCAAGATATATAAGATATATATCATAAAAATAAATATAACTCTATTTTCTCTCCTATATCTCAGATTTATTTCGACTGAACACCCTCCAGTGTATTATATCATATTTAATGCAACATGTTATATATATATATATACTACTACTACTTTTGTTTTCATGTTATTTATTATTATTATTATTATTATAGTTTTTTTGTTATTGTTATTTATTACTTCTTTTATTCTCTGTGGTGTCAGGCCATCATCAACAGCACCATCACCCCCAACATGACCTTCACCAAAACCTCCCAGAAGTTTGGCCAGTGGGCAGACAGCCGGGCCAACACCGTCTATGGCCTGGGCTTCTCCACAGAGCAGCAGCTGCAGCAGGTAAACGCCACTCGCACGCACACACCAAGAGTCTTTCATTTGTTAGATATGACACAGAGAGGGTATGGGGGGAAAAAGAAGGACTATGGGAGCAGGAGAGGACAGTGATGTGATGATCATGGCCCCATTTTCAATTCCTCTTTTGTCCAGATTCTTCTGATGCGGCTGGATTATATTTACACTTAGACACAAAACGTCTCCAGTGTACATTTGGAAATACAGTTTATCTTTATCTCGCCATGATGCAGGTTTTCATACATATTTGAATTTTACATTTAATTTAAGATGTTTAAATTATTAGATTGAAATTATAGATAAAGAACAAAAAGAGCTCAGTAGTAACAGCACTTGAAAAATAAATGGATCTTGTGTGACTTCTGTCTCTTCTGCGCCTCCACCTGCAGTTTGCAGATCAGTTTAAGGAGGTGAAGGAGGCGGCCCGTCTGGCCAGAGAGAAGTCTCAGGAGAGGTTTGAACTGGCCAACCCTGCGCTCAACATCGCAGCTCCAGAGGTAAAGCACTGCTCTGCGTTCGTAAAGCTACCCACAAGTTTTCTTAGTTAGTTCGGCTGATTAGAGCATTTCCCTAGCAAAAAATGGAAACTCTGTATACTCAAATATACTCAAAATAATAACAAAGATAAAGAGGTCAATCAGTCATGCTCTGTGAATGCCAAAACCTAATTAGCCAAAATAAGTAAATGATAAGGGGACATTTACATAGTAATTTATGCATTTTTCCTTTGCTAATTGTTTAGTAATTTATAGCATAACAATAAATCACCTCATGAAAGCTTTTCCATTTGCTGATGTGAAAACAAAGGAAAGAAATGCTGAAAACTGTCCACAGAGTGGATTATCCTGAATAATCGGGACTTTGTTTCTGAAAAGACACATTCCTTTGAGTTTTTCAAATTGAATTTTGAGATGCTTCGAGTGCCACAAATAAGGTTCATTCACCCCCATTATATTGGGGTGGTGGTACAATTCTCAAGTGGCAGTGATCTCCAAACCTCAGCAAATAAAACCAAAACTCTGCACAGAGGATCATTTTCATTCCAACTTAGTGAACTGAGGGTAATGAGGAGTAAGAAAAATATGATTATGATGAAAATGAAAAGTTTTTTAATGAATGCACCTTTTATAAGGAGCAAAATGAGTTGTGATATATGCAATTATGTCCACTGTGTGCAGACGCCACCAAGGTAACTGCTGGTAATGATTTAAAAAGCACTGGTATTATATTATAAACACAATCTGAAAAGCTTACAGTGCAAGAGTTTGCTGATCAGACTTTAGAGAAATAGACTCCATGAACCTGTGACCTTGAAGGGACACGATGGTCTCTGTAACACCCAGGCCAATACGACAGAGCGGAGCAGTAATGTCCCAACGAACTCAGTGCCTTTTGTTTCTATTTTAAACATATACAGAAGCACGAGGGATTAGATGGATCCCCATCTGGCCGCTCCATTATTCTCCCATTGGTTAACTCCATTAAAAGATTTCATGCATGACAAATGGAGATGGGAAGCAGAAAGAGATGCCGGCGCTGAAGGTGTTTGGAGGGGCAGTAATGGCCAGGACTGAAAGAAAGAAGAATGAGGGATCTGGAGAATGGAGGAGGAAAGAGGGGAGATGTGGGGGGCGAGGGAGGGAGGGAGGGAGGGGAGCTGAATCATCTATAATTGAAGGGAATCTGGCTGCCGCTGAAAGGACAATTGATTGATTGATTAATTTTATTCATGGATTATCAGACACAGAAAAAAAAAATCAAAAGACAACATTTCCAACATGGTCCCAAGATGTTAAAAACAAGTACAGCTAAAGTAACAATGTTATTATAGTTATGCTGAGTATGGACCACTGCTATCTGAGAAGTATTGAGGAGCATACCCATTGATAATAGAGTACACATGATGCATGCTTTTTCTACTCTGAGCTGTACTGGCAGCAGTCCCTTCTGAATTCATCACTACCAACATGAGTTAGAGGGGATGCGTTTAGTGAATACAGAGTATTATTATTTTGCATCACCTGCAGTTTGTTCCTAAGTTTAGATATCAAACCACTGTATCAAGCAGAACATGCATCATCGAAATGACACTGTATCAATGATGACACGAGACATTTCTTAACAGAAAAGTCGAAAAGCCACTCACTTACACTTTCTAATTCATTACCAAGAGTGTTCTCAATCTCACTGACTTCATTTCCAGATACCAGTAATGCAGAATCATCAGCATACGACAAGAGGTTGGATTTCACAGCCGCTGTCATATCATTTATATATGTAACAAATAAAAGAGGCCCTAGAATAGAACCTTGCAGAACACCACATGTAATATCCTGAGGTTCTGATATAACACCTTTAACATCACATGCTTGAGTTCTTCCTGTAAGATAACAAGTGAACCATTATACAGCAGTCTAAAACCCATGTACTGTAGCTTTGGCTGCAGTATAGTATGATTTACTGCGTCAGAGACTTTTTGCAAATCGAGCAAGATCACGCCAACATACTTTCAGATGGGAATTTGAATATAGATATGGATTATAGATTTACTATATGAGTAATTACATTAGAAATTACACTGGCACTATCCCTCAGAAGTCTGGCTGGAATAAGATCCAAGCCATTTGCTTTGTTTGTGGGTAATGTTGACAGACACGTCCTTACCCTTTCCACTGAAACAGGACAGTGGCCAGCTTTTATCCTGCCATTGAAAGTTTGCCTGCAGTGCAAACTTTTTGTCCTTCACCTCTTTTTCCACAAGTAGATTACAAGACACCGAGCGATATTTTCTGGGACAGCTCTTCTGACATTTACAGCATCAACAATGACAACACAACTCGTACACACCCTATTTGGGTGGCTGTGGCTGTGATCAAACTTGCAGGAAACAATGTCACATGCTAACTTTTGGGAAGCTTCAGAGCTGCTCTGCCGGTCTTGTTTATTAGTTAGTTCCGCCAAGTATTATCAATAAGAGTGTGTTGGTTGTTGGTGTAGAGATATGGATTCAAAACAGACTAAAGCTTGTGTGTGTGTGTGTGTGTGTGTGTGTGTGTGTGTGTGTGTGTGTGTGTGTGTGTGTGTGTGCGCACAGTGTAGAAGTCCTAACAAAGAGCCACTCAGCAGGTCTTGAGACTGCAGAGTCACGCTGCCAACCGCGACCTCAGCTCTGAGACACTCAGATAAGAGCTGATGGTTTGTCTTGTCTGTTTGTTTAACGGCAGAGAGAGAAGATACGACAAAACAGAGCATCAATACCAAGAAGGTCAGCTGCACAAGAAGTCCGGTGCACAAATTGAGCAATATTTCATCAAACTAGCTGATATTTAATGCTAAAGTTTATTATAAATATGGTTTCTATTGAGGCCCGAGGACTTATACCACAGTATTGATGCTGGACTGAAGCAGACCTGAGACTGGGAGGTCAAAGGTCAACTTTGATCAGTAATTTTCCCCTTAATAGAGTGCTGCAGGAATGAGTCATAAAACCTGGAAATGAGTTAGCATTTTTACACTTCCAGTTCCCTCGTCTCAAAGTCAATGGCTTTTTGGTTCGATGCCTGAAATAAGTTCTGTGGTTTACACGTTTTGTTCTACGACATAAAATATGTCAGATACCCCACTCGTGAATTTTGAAGGTTTTATGTGTTTTAAAAAAGGCAGTTGCTAATAAGTGGCTAAATGAGACCGAACACCTAAAGTCATCTACTTACTAGTCCGCCTTTACAGCCTCCTTGTGTTTATTCCCTATATCTGTCTGTCTATACATCTATATCAATCTATATTCTCTTAAAAGGTGAGACTAGTGGTGGTGACATTGAAGTAATGTGACCGTGGTGTTGTTTGTTTATGGCCTAACATTAGCTTTTTACTTCTGGATTTAAGTATCATAAACTTTGCCACAGAGCTCATTTTCTGCAATAATTCAAAATCCCATGGAAAAATCCCATTGGCTTTTTGTGGAGGGAACCAGGGCAATGCTAACTTCTGCCTATAAAAATACGCCATCCCTGCTGCATTACCTTCCGTTTTTTAAACTTAATATGACTAGTGGTGCAGATAACTCTCAAAACGAAGTGTCTGATACTGTCGCTCTGCATTCTTTGCACTTGTGAGTCTAAATCAAAATGCATTTTGTAATATGATTCAGTCTGAAGTGTAAAAATTCCTTTTAGTGCCTTTAATGTGTCATATTCTGATTAATATTCACACTTCAGTTCAGATCATGGCTAATGCGTCAGTGTATTTGACATTAATCAGTTACTTTCTCTTTTGATCACTCATATCTGTAGAGCTTTCTTTTTGCTAAAAAATACTCAAGACTAGATTCATACTTTTTAGACTGGGAGTCAATGACAAAAGCTTACTTTGAGATCTAAATTTGTTTGTAAATTAGTAAAAAAAGAAAAGAAAAGTCATAATTAGCTGTATTTGTTGTTGTTTTGAGGTAATTCTTTTGGGCATGTTGTCTTTATTGGACAGTGTTGTCAGATGGCATGCATCTCAACCAGTCAGCCATCAGGAATCCCCAATTAGGTGTATTTGTATAACACTAAATTAATTTTGTTACAAAGTGCTTTCTGGTGAAAGAAATTAAATGCAAATGTAACAAAAAGGAGAAAAGACATAAAGATAAAGAAAGACAAAAGGCAGAACAATTGTCCAACACTGCTTTTGTCTTTCTTGCCAGTTGTATGCACGTGTGAAATGAACTTCTCCTGCATGCCTCTGCTTTGGCAGGCATACTGGTATTCCTCTGTAGGACTAAAAATGGAAAACAATGAATGAGTGAATTTGTTATTCGCAGTGGGGAAGTGAAGCCTGAAAACAGCTGAATTTATGTCCTCAGTGTGTGTAAGTGTGAAAAGTCTGCACACACAGAGGTCAGAGGTCAGAGTCAGTGACAGAACAGCAAGCAGAGGTGTTACATCCTGTAACCATGACAACAAGAGACCTTGCTGCCTGTTAGGTGCTCATGCCCCCCCCCCCCCCCGCACACACACACATACAGAGCACAGGGACACTTGGTCATGCATACACACATGCAAAATTGATTAATCAAGCGCACCTAAAACACACACACACACACACACACACACACACACACACACACAGAAACATCACTTAGATTGCTGCAAGGTCAGACACAGGCTAGCAGCCTGCACTGATGTCTAGATAAGACAGCAGTCATTGATTTTGTGTCAGGCAGTAAACACAGAGGTGTTGTTGTGGTTATTATCATGTCTTCTGGCTCAACGCTGCTCGTTGTAAAAACAGCGTACTGCTGACTGCCTGAACCTGTGTAATATAGAAATAATACCCAATCAAAGCTGTTCTGGAGTGGGAGCACATGAGGTTATTGTACGTATGAACTACAGCCAGTTATTGATGGCAGCCCCAGTGTAGCTATAATGCTCCATTAAGGCTTTTATATACCAGTAAGTGAACTGTTTGTTAATGACAACAAAAACACAATAATGATTGTAGACAGATTGTAGTTATTCATATACAAAGATTTGTCAAAATAACTGCAATGCTTGAGAAGAAGAAGGTAATAATTATAATAATGATACTGGAAGCAAACATACAACACACACAGCCAAATATGCAAACATTACATCATGATAAACTGATAAACCTACAGAAAATGTTGGTTTATACAACGTTGGAGGGAAGCTGCAGTATTTTCTCTTGTATCAGTAGGTTTTGCATCACATTCAGCTGGTCAGTAACAGCCCTGGTCAGCAACCATCTCCAGTATTGCAGAGCTGTATCTACGCAGCCTCGAGCTGTACAGAGCACATATTCTGCCTCTGATATGTGGATGGCAGCAGGGGATCTGCATGCAGTAAAGCTTTAGCTTTCAGGCTTATTTGCAGAGCTCAGAGATAAGATGGAGGAGGAGATGGTGAAGTTCAGTGAGATAAAAATGAAGAAAGATACACAGAGCAATACAGAGTGCATTGTAGAACTGACAAGTGCAAAGATGATAAACATTTTTATGGCATAAAATAATATTTTTATTTTTTCGTATATGCTTCAGTTAAGGGGTTTTGTATTGACGCCCCTGTGGAAATTGAGCCCCTAACCATGGCCCTGTTTATGTGTTGTGCAGTAGAATACAGCTTGAATAACCGTAAAGGGGATAAACAGAGTCATAAAATGCAAACGGCACTGCTGAAATATTAAGATTAATAGAATTAATAAAGATACACCCACTAGGGGATTACAGTAAAAATTTGTTTTAAAGGTCCCAAGTACTTTACAAGCCATGATTTTTTCCCCCCTTTTGAACATGTTGCTTGTGGGCATTCGATAAAGGAAGATAAGAGCAGATGCGTATGTGTACACTGTTCAGCAGCTAAAAGTATTTTCATGATGGCACCTTCTTCACTAGTCTCCTGCATGACCACACATGTTGAGCCGATACTACCATTTACCGTGATGTTGCCAGCTGCGCTGACCATCACAGGTCAGTATGATTAAGAGCTAAGATGACCAATAATGTATTAATAGAGGACCAACCTGGGTCAGCTGTAACACCTTGAAGACATTTTGGGAAATACGCTTATTCACTTTCTTGCGGAGAGTTAGATGAGAAGATCATGTCATATCTGTCAATTCTATCTGGCTGCTTTACGTAGGGTTATGTGCCAGACTATTTATTGGCCTGGAGCAGTTTCCAAGCAACCAGGGGAGACTCCAGGAAATTACTGGTCCCAGCCAATAAATAGTTTGGCCCCCAAGAAAATGATAATTTTTATGCTTCGGTTTTTGTCCAGATTAAACAACCGATTTATAATGTTTTAATTAGTGAGCTTCAGAGGTGCCGGTCGGCACATTTTGTAAACGTTTGCAAGAGCCAGGCTAGCTGTCTCCCACTGCTTCAAGTCTTGCAAAGCTAACTGGCTGTAGCTTCATATTTACCTTACAGATGTGAGAATGGTATCAGTCTTCTCATCTAATGCTCAGCAAGAAGGCAAATAAGCATATTTCCCAAAATGTCAAACTATTCCACCAGGTGCTGCGATTGAGAGTGCCTGAAAAACTAATCAAAGACATGAGGTGTTAATGAAGAGGCACTTGAGTTTAACTTACATGGTTGTTGGAGTTTGTCAGACAAAAAAACCCCAGGTTGTTAACCACTGAGCTACACAGTAAATGTAAATAAATGCAGAAAAGAGTAGAGAAGAATGAACATCTGCAACAACAGTGTGAGCACAGCAGGACACAGGAGCGGTTTCCCTCCTCTGACAGGTAAAAGCTGTCATTTGTTTGCGCCTGCTGATTGGATCTTTTTTCCTCTGCGATCTCCTCCCATACATGGTATCTATGCAGAGGCAGACAGACAGAGAGGCAAACAGAAATGCCAGTCATCAATATTTTAAATCACAGACTTGGCATTAAAACCAGCTAAAAAGAAGCGTGTGTGTTGTTTAGTCGGGAGGACAGGTGCTTCAAGAGAAGCCTAAGCATGTACCTCTGATGCATGGACACATGAATAAATAAAGCAGGTTTGTGGTCTCAATGAAACATTGGGTGTAGAAACCGGAGCTTTAAAAAGCTAAGGGAGCCAATGGACTGATGCTCAGATAAATAAGTAAACAGTGTAGATGTACTTAAGACGAACAGTGGTGCAGAGACGTCACGATAAAAGCTCTCAGGAAAGCCGTTTAATATTTAAAGTATCTGGGATTCCATTGATTACAAAGCAAGCCTCCCCTCAGGACACCGAAAAGTTTCTAAGTTGCTCCTTTGGGGTTTGAGGTGTTAAAATACCACATCCACACATGCATGTTTATTTTGCAGTTAGTGTCCATGTAGATGTTTTTTTCTCTCAGATTTGTTAGTGCTTAACGCATGGTTTTAATTATCTAACAACTATTTTCTATGTCTCCTCACTTGCCCCTTCCCTCTCCCTTTCCCTGATGCATCGTGGGACATTGTCATCTCTCAGCTCTCCCAGGTGCGTGAAAACACACACTCCACTCCACAATCAAAAAGCAATACAAAGGCAACCATCTTCTTTTGTCTAAGGGACTACGGTGTTCATAGTCATGCGTCTTAGTGTTACATGGACTATCGTGCTCAATAATTCATCTGGAGTCTGATCAAAGTTGACTTCAGAGCATATTTAGCTTCAGAACACAGCTGGTGTTCGCTACAAAAGAGGAAAAGCTTTGTTAACGGCAGCAGCAGCAGCAACAACACAAAATGTAATTGAATCTGTGCATTTTATCTAAAATGTGCATAATAAGTCAAAGTTCTGCAAATATCATTATCCGTTTTCTGAATTTTCAATTTCATCAAAATTGAGAAACTCCAGACTGCACACTTCATTGATATCATCAAATATCCCCTGTGGGCAGACAATACACAGACATGTCCTTTTAAATGTGAAAATTCCTTTGAACTCTGGCTAATTAGTCGCTGGTCGTTTGCAGGCTTGTGCTCTTGTGTCCCTGCCTTGTTTCCACTCAGCCTGTTAGCGAACAACATATGGAAAAAACTGCTGTAAATTTGTAATCCCATTTATGACTTAAACATGATCCACAGTATGAATTATTCAGAGTTACGCACAGCCGATCCGTTGGCTTTTGGGCCTGGACTGGAGTTGTCTTAGCTTTGATTTTTCCTGCTCTCGGGTTCCTTCCTCTGGACACGGTGCTCATCCACATGAGTCGGCTGTGTGTTTTATTTCCATATCTATCCATAAAGACAGACAGAGAGCTGCTGAGCTATAGATAATAAACCAGCGTCCTCAGGGGTATACAGTCAGGCTCGCTCAAATTAATAATACAAGCTTTTTCTACAGTAAGTGCAGGGTTGTAATGTTTCAGTGAGGCACTTGGTCACTGACAAGTTCAGGTTTAGGTTTCCACTCAGAAAGAGGAAGACACAATGCGATGGGGAAAAGAAATGTGCCCAAGCTAATTCATCTGCACACTTCTAAAAAGGAGACTGAGCAGCCTCAAACTGAGGAAAATGGTTCACAAAACTGTGTGAAAGGAAGCTTGAACCCATTTCTGGGCAGCAGGGAAGGAAAATATCAAAGCAGATTGGTTAGACTTGACTATGCCAGGCTGGAGTCGAGCCATCTGCATGCTGTAATGTCATATTCAAAGTCTCTTTGTGACATGAGAGGAAGATGAATGACTCTTCTTGTACTCAATCACTATTCAGTTTATTTAACCTTAATTTTATACAGTAGGCTTCTCCTAAGGCAAAGGCAAAAACTGCTGACTTTCATGTTGCAAATATAGCAGTGCACTTATGAAAAATGTGAGTATGAAGTTACAAGGAGCGAGGTGAACCTTCCTGTTGCATTATGGCTGCAGATCCATTCAGTGTTCTAAGTAAAGGAAGATTTGATATATGTTACTGTGAGACACCAACTGTCTTGATTGTAGCCCTCCAAAAACACTGCTTTCTAGCTTGAAGAGCTTAAAACGAACTGTTTGAGTTAATATTAGAAGAAAGTACGAGTCACTTCTTATTGTATTAGTAATATTATGAAGGCTCTACTAAGTTCTGATTTCAAACAGACTAAACGAAAAAGTCAGATGGATCATCAGTTGTTTATTTCCCAGCAAAAACCAACCAAATTGCATTCACGTCTCTGTATATTACTGTGTTATTATTATGAAATGCATCATCAAACTAGTCTATTGTTAGAATTTGCTCAGGAGAAAACCTAAAGCTCAACTAAAACTACAATCTCTGAGTGCTTGAATTATGGTCATGGTAAAGATTTCATAAAAAGTACAACTTGACAAAAAAAATCAAGAAAGCATGGATGAAAATGATACTTAATCTTGTAAAATTTGAATGAACTGAAACAAGATTATCTTTAGATGATACATCTGTTAATCAATACAGCTATATACAAGATACAAGACATGAAACCTAAACTAACTAAAGATTAAGTAAAAAAACGTAACTAAATCAGGTGCTAAGATTAATATTGAGCTCCTCCAGTATTTCGGTACTGCCCCGCTAGTGAGCCTATTGCCAGATGTGCAGTATACGTAATATCTCAACAGACATATCACATAATATATTATAACACATCACAGCATATACATATTTTTCACAAACATCCGGGGAACTCTTAGAACGAGGAACTGTACTTCAGTCATTTTCTGTTGCATCAGAGTCCAATCAGATCTCTGAGGCTGTATGAAGAGAAGGCAGCTGGGCTCCACACACAGAGCCTGTTTACAGGAGCCCAGATGGGACATATCAAGTGCTGACAGGTTGAGCCCTGTCCTGTCACGTCCTGTTGCTGTGTCTTGTCCGTTGTGTTGACAGGTCTGGATGTAGAGACAGTAATGGGCCTGTCAGCAACTCAAACCTGAACCTGAGCCCAAATCAAATAAATTGTGCCAACCCTAACCTTTGTATCAACAGTGTAACATCCACAATCGGTAATCTTTGTATATGGGTACATGTACAACATGCACTCTGAATAAAATAATGTAGTGACGACAAAATCTACTAGCTGTATCCTGCTAAGTGCTCTTGTCCTCTAAACGGGCACTTTCTATCAGAGGACTCTTGTCTCCTAATAGGAAAACTGTAGTGTAGGTGATTAGGATTTATATTATAATCCCAAACAACTCCAAAAAACATAATTTGTTTTCAAACTTACACAAAAGGTGCTGGTGTATCTAACCTTTCTTTTCCATTGGTTTCCCAGGAGCAGGGGAAGCGCCGGTACAGAATTAAACTGATGCCACATTAACAGAACTGCTACTGATTTCCTCATGTCCTGTTTGTGTTGTTGTATTTGTTGGTCTGTGTGCTGTCGGTCCAGGAGTTGTCGGAGGAGCGCCATTCCCCGCCGCTGCTCACAGTCAACGGGCCGGGCGAGGAAAAGCTGTTTCGCAGCAAGAGTGCCGAAGTGGAGCTGACGGTCGAGAAGGAGAGGGTCAAAAAGATGCTGTCTGAAGGGTAATGACTATGTTCTTTTTTACTTCAGCAGGAAGTTTATACCGTATATTGTCTGGAGACAATCTTTAAGACAATCCATGATAAACTTCCTGTATTTTACATGAATGGGCACAGTGTCATTTTACATTGTTCAGTTTAGTTTTCAGTTGGGGTTTGTTTGTTGTTGTTGTTTTATTAACCTAATTAGCCGTTTAGCTTTTAGTTTGCATTAATAACTAATAACCTGCAATGATGAGAACATGGAGTCAGAAAGGATCTTATTATCAACAGCACTTTAAGAGACTTTTTTAATTTTATTTCGCTTACAAGACCGATGGGTGCCCCGGGAGCTCACCTGGTAGAGCGCATATTAAGGTCCTGGGTTTGAATCCAGCCCTTTGCTGCGTGTCATCTCTCCTCTGCCTTTCTTGTCTCTCTCTACTATCACTATCAGATAAAGCAGAAATGCCTAATATAATAATATCTTACAATAACAAAAACAAAAAAATGTTTTCCACCTTCAAACGGAGCACACACATTACATTCTCTGAGGGCCAACTGTATCTGTACATCACTGCACATGGCCTGTTATGTTCAGTGTGATCTGCTAGCTTCAGGAGACAGGAGAACATTTCCTCCATAAGGACCATTGTTTTTACACCTCACTGCTGTATTTTATAATGTTCTTCTTAAAATTTGCTTTTAATGACGAGTGTGATAGAAAAAAACCCAACACATTTTATTTGACAGCTATAATCAATTCATGAGTACTTTTGCTAGACAGCACACTTAACTGATATTTTATTTAGGATATTTGTTTGACAACAACAAGAGAAACAGACAGAGAGATGCTGTCCCTCTCGCGGTGAAAAATTTAAGCTCAAAGCTTCTGGTGTTTCCGAAACAATATTTGGCTTGCAGCAGCACATACAGCATAATAATAATAATAATGATAATAATAATAACAATAACAACAATCTATAACAATAACACACAAACCACAGAGACAGAAAATACACATTAAAATAAAACAACAGAGAGTGCAGCAGATGTGTTTGTGTGGGAGGACCGGAATGGAAATTTTATCTGTTAGAGTTTAGAGAGTTTACACCAAAGGTTGTACTCCTGCCGCTAACCCCCAGCTTGGCTACATGAGCAGATGTAAATGCCCAGAGCACTTTGTGGAGCTCTGTACAGTGAATGAAACTTACTCAAACTGCTAACAACAGTTACAGGTCATTAAGCTGCAAAGCATTTGAAGAGTGCTTACCTCTGGTACGGCTTCACAAGTCTCTATTAAGACACCCAGCTATTAATGTGCATCGCATTGTTTTTTTCAGAATTGTTTGTGTAGCAGTTCATGAGAAAATAGCAAAAATATTCAAAAATGTCCACCCAGATAGTATGTAAATATGATATGTTAAAGAAATCTTTGTCACTGGCCCAACTTCTCACCAAAATTCACTGAAAGCTGTTCTAACAAACAACAAGTTTTGTAGCAACAACAGCCAACAACGCATACTGTTATCCCTCCAGAGAGCCGAGCTGGTACCCACACTACTACTGAGGGGTTTCTTTCTGAAATGAGAGCTGCTGTTTGACACATTACCAAAGAGCTGACAGCAGAAAAAGAGAAATATTTTGTAAACTGGAAAGATTTGTGCCTCAGTAAGGTGTGGTTGCAGCAGAGAGGAGCATCACATCCCCACACAGGGCAATAATCAATATTTTTAAATGTATATAAATGACAATGTGAAAATGGTCACTCTCAGCAGTTAACCTACAGAGAATTATCACCCCAATCTGCAGCTCCACTCGGCTTTATGGAGCTTTAAAGCGAGTTTCAGTTCATTGTTTACTGTTTTAGTTCACTCTCATCGCTTGCAGCATGCAGCTGTTTTCAGAGAAAAAGCTTTAAAAACTCAACCTGGTTGGCACCAAACAGCAGGAGACACAGTTAGCGACTAGCGGGTGACTGTAGTGGAGCAGGTTTATTACAGGTTAAAGGGGTACTGCAGAAGTGAAGTATTGCACTTCCACAAATAAGGAAGGACCTAAATAAAGTCTTCTGTGGCTCCTGGAAAGCTTCGTCAAGTCTCAACAAAGCCTTCATTACAAACCGGGGTCATGATATTTGAAAGGTAGGGGTCTGACGAAGGGAAGCTATCAAGTTGCATTATGGGAAGTGTATAATTCAGGGTCCTGAAGAACCCAGAGCACTCAGTTTGGCAAAATGCAAGCAGGACAGGAAATAGCATAGGTATGGGTTGTAAACATAAATTGTGGGAGCTAGCTCAGAGTGCGTCAGGTGTGAGTTTGGAGAGATGGAAAATATGCAGTGCTGGGGTTCTTCAGGACCAGGAGCTGGGGTTCTTCAGGACCAGGAGCGGGTACCATTGATCCAGGGCATTTGGAGATTGACTCATACTGGGGGCCAAAAGTAAAAAAATACAGTTTCTTTAGCAGCAGTGAATGAGCGCTCCCCTCAGAGAAAAACAACTCACCCATGTACGACTGTGTCCCTTTCTCCTCCGTTTTGTGCGTAAGAAAAGCTCATGTTCAGGTCTTAAGAAATGCAACAGCACTGATGAAGTCGAAGAGCAGGAATGAGTCATTCTAAAAAATTTTACCACAAAGCAAGAAGTTTAGTCTGCCTGGAAACCACACTACAGGTGGACACTCCCCGGTTCTGCAGCAGTGTGTTTGTGTGTGTGTGTGTGTGTGTGTGTGTGTGTGTGCGTGTGTGCGTGTGCGTTTCTAAATTTAGCAGCTCTAATAATTATGGTCAGTATGATGCCCATTATTGATCGCTCAATCTTCCATCTGAGACCAGGAAGCAGAGAAACACTCGTACACGGCTGCTTTACAACCTATTATCCCAACAATTTTATTTTATGATTGTTTTAAGCCTACGCAGTCTTTTCTCTCCGGTTGCTATGGTGAGTAGTTTTATGGTTGCCAAGCTGTTAGTTCGTCACGGATAAGACTCTGTTTTTTAAACTCCATTTTCTCTATGTGAAGGCTCTCTGGTTTATTAAATATCCCCACTAAAAACCTGACCTTTACCGGCACACAGGACCTGATGTATCTTTACCACATGTTAAGATAACACATCACCCGTGTTGGTTTATTTTTCCCATAGTAACCTATTGTCTCTGCAATTCTCCACTGTTAAAGGTGCATACTGTTAAGCCAATTTGTTTGCAAAAATACACTGGGGACCATTTTCATTTCACCAGGAGCATAAAATTGAAAAAAAGGTAATAAAGTCACATTTAAGGGTTAGTCAGTAGATTGATTTGCTAGTCACCTAGTTCTGTCTCTGACTCTAAAACATTAAAATGCATGGGCTTATGGCTCCTTAAAATCAAATAAATGTCCATCAAATTTCTTCAAACAGCTGGTGCAGAATAATATAAACGTTTCACTTCATTACTTCATTATCTTCTACATTTTGCTCAACAGCAATGCTTCTCTTCGACCGTAACAGTCGACCAGCATACTGTCTTTCAAGTTGCACACATCAGTGTTAATTATCACCTGGCTCTACAGTTCCTCTTAGCTCTGCAGTGTTTCAGCGTCTTTCAGATCATTGTTTTGGTTCACTTCCACTGCTCTCATCGCATGTTTGCAGCGGGAAAAAAAAGCCACCTGCTCAGCACCAAACAAAAAATAAATGATCACTGCTTTAAGTGGCGTCTCTGTGTCTTTTTGTGACTACTCCTCAGGTCCATGTGTGAGATAAACCTGGAGGCTGAACTCTTCACCCTGCAGGACAGTAACGCCAAGCTGGTGGCAGCACTGCAGGAAGCCAACGGCAGCGTGGAGCAGTGGAAGAAACAGCTCGCTGAATACCAGGAGGAGACCGATCGCCTCAGAGACCAGGTGATGTACAGAGGGTGGACAAATGAACACCTCATAATATAATATCCCTGCCGCTAATAACAATGTAGTGCAATTCATGATGTTTGGTGAATGCTGAGGCTGTTGATGACTGCTGCTGTTTGGTATGTTGACATAACATTTAAGAGATTAATTATGCCTCATCACATGATTTTTTTAAATGCTTGCAAATGATGCACAAGCAGCTCAGATCGCAATAAGCCATGTAAACCATAATGCACAACAAGCTTTCCCAGTGTAAGGGGATTATTATTCTCTTATTTCGGGACAGTTCAAAGTGTTTTACCAAACGATTGTCACTTACCCAGGGGGGAAAAGAGCGTCATTTGTTGCATAGATTGTAAAGGCTACATAAAATACATGTAAAATTGATTTGACTGGAGTACCAATTTCAATATTGATTGGAACTATTTTTTCAATTGTCTTGATACACAGTTTTAACAAACACCTGCAAATGAATCAGAAACACTTATTTTCTGTTGTCTTAGTGTAGATCGGGGTAGTAGGAGGTCAAATAGTCACCACTTTAGTTTCCAAAGCATCATAAGGTCATTTAAAGGAATGCAGGTTGCGGGAAAATCACTTCCTGGTCTCCAAAAATAC